>NW_007726388.1:466321-476994 GCF_000696425.1 Galeopterus variegatus | reverse complement strand
TGGGGGGGGGGGGGGGGGGGGGGGAGGGAGGGCAAAAAATGCAGAGGTAAACAAAATTTAAATTAATATCTCAATATATTAACCCACTGCACTATAAGAGTAATGACTACAGATGAAAAGATTCCAGAATGGGTAATAGCTCACTAGCCATCCTCAGATTGGCTCCAGTCCAGTAGAATTCAGTTGTTAAAGAGCATGTGTAAATTCTTCACAAATACTGTTTGAACACACCCATTCATTACTCTGGGCAAAGTTCCTTTAGTGAGTACCAACTAGTGCCTTCTTTACTCTATATTAAGAATCAGAGAGGATAAGGGCTGGTGAGGCACTTCAGGGGATTCTCCAACGGGTTTGGAGTGAGTCCCAGAGTCAATTGTATACTCTAACCTCTTTGGAGAAGAGCTTCTCAGGATAAATGTTAAATCTGCCTCAGAACAGAGCAAAGCTTGTCACACTGTTTGGTCCCTGGGTCTAATGCTGGAAAATTCCTCTTGCCTAATGTTATCAAGTGAGCTAGCTAAATTCTGGAGAAAGTTGCTCATAAAACTAAGAGACCTCTTTTAAACAAGCTAATTTGAACTTTATCCCAGAGACCTTGAGAAACTGGGTCTGCAGTTTTATAATCTGAGAGTTGAACATGGTCCTGCACAGTTGGGTAACATTTGACCTTGAAACGTTGTTCTAAAAGTCATGTTTCCCCCTTGCTGGCTTTGCTGTTATCTTTGCATCAGTGAACACTTTATCATGGTAACGCTTCAGGAATGTGCAGAATGGTTGAGGAGCTTGAATGCCACAGCAGTTTCAAGTCTGCTGGGCTCTTGTTACCAGATCACTGGGTCAGTCGCTAGAAGACTGTTATACCACGTATGTTGCAGAACTGATGTTCATGACCAGGTCACTTTCAAGGGCAGTTTAAGATGTTTGCTAACAAGGCTCTGGTTAGCTCGTATATTCTTTTTAGAGTATACTCTTTCATTGCTACTGAGATATGCCACAGAAAATGTCTGTATTCTTATTTTGGATTTAGGGAAGCTGATACAAGTTTGCAAAGAAGTGCTTGGATTTGACTTTTAAAAGTGGAGTGTCATAATGAAGTGGTTAGGGACATGGGCTTTGGTGTCACAGTCTTGGAACTGAATTCAGGACTGTAACTTACTAGCTGTGTAGACTTGGAGTCGTTATTTTCACCTCTCTGAGCCTCAGTTTCCTATTGTATAAAATGGGTAGAATAAAACCTTTCCAGACTGTTGCATATTATGTTAAAAGGGATCATGCATGCCAGGGCCTTGGTACTCTAAGAAGTAGGAAGAACTCAACAACTCTCCCACAGTACTAATCACCCTGGTTGTTCTATCTGTACAAATGGACTGCAAATTTATTGAAAGCAGAAATCATAGCTCATCTTGCTTTATATTCCTCATGCCAAGAAGAATGTCAAGGACATAGCAGGTAGTGAATAAATATTTGTTTTTTTCTTTTGGAATTATCTCACTATCGGCCCAGTTATACCAGTCACTTCTTTGGCGATGATCAGTCTAAGATCATCCTTTTCTTTATGCTTGATGAGAAGTCATGGAATGTAAAACAGTACCAGAATATTTTTTTAAAGTCTCTGTATCTGGTACATTTTCTTAAAAATTTGATTCTGGGGGCCGGCCCGGTGGCGCACTGGATAGTGCGCCGCTTGGGAAGCGCGGCGGCGCTCCCGTCCGAGGGTTCGGATCCCACATACAGACCGGTTCCCGCTCGCTGGCTGAGCGAGGCGCGGGAGCAACACCGAGGCTTGCAATCCCGTTGCCGGTCCCCGGTCCGGTACGGGGGCAACACTGAGGGTTGCTATCCATTGCCGGACACGGAAAAAAGACAAAAAAAAAAAAAAAAAAATTTGATTCTGTATATCATAAGAACTTTAACAGTAATGAAAAAAGTACTCAAATGCACGTAGGCATACAGTTGTCTAAGCGATGTTCCTTGTCCATATGAGCACTTCATGTATCTCAATAATTTGCCTGAGGGACTGTATGCACTTCTAGGGTAGCTCTTTCTTTGTAACCCCATAGTTATCAATAAGATCCTAACTGAAATTGAGCCACACAAGCAACATTTTGGTGGCAGTGTTCATGGTGTGGAGGTGGTTGAGGAGAGAGTAACCACCGGGTTACAGTAGCTCTGTCGTTGCCATGATGCAGGTGTGTCTTTTTGTCATCACTCTAACTAGATAGAACAAGATGCATGAGATTCCAATCCCAATTTTAGACTGTTTGGAGGAACAAAAGAGGCCTCCTCAATTAAATGGATGCTTATGACTGGTTAGTTTTTTTAAATTCCCCTGAGTTTCTTACCTTATTAGAAGATATGGCAGAGACCCTTCAGTACTCATGGGGAGAAATATGTGACATGTTTCCTCTGTAGAAGTGAACTAAATATACATACATAAGACAACCAGCGACTTTGAAGAAAATCTAGCATTTAAGTAGTTACCATTGAAAAGGAAAAGAAAAAGGATGGATACCAGCTTTTCATTTTTAACTTTTAAATATATTTTAAATTTTAGAATAGAATTTGATTTACAGAAAGATTGCAAAGACAGTATGGAAAGTTCCCATAAACTCTGCACCTAGTTTACCTGTTATTAACTTCTCACATTAATATGGTATGTTTCTAAAAATCAATGACCAGTATTGATATGCTATTATTAACTAAAGTCCATACTTTATTCAAATTTCCTTAGATTTTAGCTCATGTAGTTTTTTTGTTCCAGGATTCCATCAGGTTATTATTTTGATGCTAAAAATTTTTAAAGAGCCAATTCAGTACCAGATGCATTTATGTTATTCTTTTATTTAATTTTCAAACATAGCTTTTAGGTAGGCATTATTTTCTCATTTTAAGGATGAGACAACTGATATCAGAGATGGTAATTGATTTTCTCAGAGTAGATAAGGAAGTGGTGAAGCAATGATTCAATTCCAAGCCATCTGGCCCCAATCCCATTTTTTCTTTCTCATATTATGCTGTTTTTTTTAACTTGCAATACAACGATCAAATGCATCTTTGAAAATGTGCTGCAAATACAGTATTGCGTGAACATTCTGGAATATAGTTATAAAAGAACTCCATTACTTGCTCTAACACAAGTAGAATTGTTTGTAGGACTTTTCATCTGATTTCTTAAAGTCAGAGAAACTTATTTGAGCTGCAGAAGTCTAAATTAGAGCTGCCAAAATATAATTGGCCATTGAACGATAGACAACTTATTGCTGTAATATGTTTAATAATGCCTTGTTTTCTTATTGAAGGTTCTATGTCACAGAAAATGCATTTCAACTTCTGTTTTACTCAGAGGTAATATAAAAGAATGAGAGCCAGGTTTTGGGTTGAGTCATATAATATTGGAGGTTTTCTGCCTATTTTTTTCCTACGTTAAGAAGGTCAGTCACAAACAATTCGCATCAGAAACAAAACACATGAGCATTGGAGAGTAAGTTCTTAGGACTGTTCACAGTCTTTACTTACTTACATCATACTCCACTGTAATCTCATCATATGAAATCCCCATTCTAAAGTTTCAGCTCTTCTTAGTACACTACATCAATTGTCCTGTGGTTGACAGGATAATTAGATCTTCAAAAATTTTGTATGTGCTGGAGAAAAAGGAAAAAAAATCAAAGCAAAAAATAAACTGTTAGCCATTATTTTAAGCAGGTTATTTTTCTCTCACAACTATGTTTCACCTGCTTAACAATAATCATTAAAAGGATCTAAAAATAGTCCTATAGAAGCCGAAGGTTTCAATAACAGATTAGAATTACTGGATGGCCTTTTCTTGTGGTTAATAATAGGTCTGCTGTGTTGACTTAAAACATTAAAGGGTGATTATTTCCAACAGATATTTTCTTCTTCACATAAAACAAGGAAGTATACGAAAAAAAAATACTGACTGTTCTCGGTAAGGAGATTTTAATTTGTATCTACACTGTGTTCTTCTCACTTCATTAGGCTTAGAATTTGTGACTGAATAGCACTGTTTGGGCAGCCTGCTGCCTAGTTGGAGATGTCAGAAGCAATTACTTTCACAGATTTAAGATTTTATTATCACACATATCCTGTCCTTAGCTATCTGAGTGGACAGCCCAATCAAGGATGATATGCATTTCATCCTATTTTGTGGCTGTGCAGTTTTAATAACAGCTCTAGTATCATCCCACTTTGCACGACAAGAATGCATCAGCTAAATGAACGGTTAAATGGAGCCATCTGAAATTAGAATATTTACTTTTTTTTCTAATTTTGAGTTCTTTCTGCCAAGTAAATGAGCTTCATTAGACTTAGTGCTAAAAAGTTTCCAAAAAACCCACACCTTGTGTTTTAGTCTATTTTGTGTTGCTATAACAGGGTACCTGAGGCTGGGCAATTTGTATAGGAAAAAAGTTTATTTGGCTCATGGTTCTGGAGGCTGGGAAGTCTGAGGACATGGCACGGCTCTTGTACTGTGTTATAACATGGTGGAAAAGCAGAAGGGCAAGTGGACCGTGAAGGAGACTGTAAGACTGAGCTGAGCTTGCTTTTGTAACAACCTGTTCTCACAAGTGCTAACTCACTCGTGTAGAAATGGAATTAGTACGTTCACGAGGGCTCATGATGCTGCCACCTCTTAATAGCCCCACCTCTTCATACTGTTACATTGGCAATTAAATTTCCAACACATGAACTTTCGGGGGGGCACATTCAAACCATAGCACCTCATTTTCAGTTACGTTGAAAATTCTCCAAAAAAGTATCTAGAGGGCAGGTTGTGAAATAACATTACTCAGTCTTAACAAAAAGTTCCCACTTTTTTATATTTCTGGAGGAGGAGTTAAATTTACTGACTCCTTTACTCACAAGCTCTTGGTCCCTGAAAAAAAGGAGTTGATACCTGTTCTTTGTTTTTCTTTTCTTTTCTTTTTTTAACTTTTACTACAGAAATCTAGAAATCATCACAGACCTTAGTTTAGCCTTCTTCTTTAGTCAGAGACCAAGTCTTGTGGAGTTTCCTCTTTGACATGTGTTATTTCACTATCTCTTCTCCACCTCTATTCCCACTTTAGTTTTCTCTTGCCTGAACTATTGCAATAGAATTCCTCTTGTTTTGCCTAATTCTTTCCTTTACACAGCCACCACAAAGGTTTTGAGAAATGCAAGACTGATCATAGTTTCCCTCATTTAAAATGTTTCAGACTTCTTATTGCCCTCAGGCAAAGTGCAAGTTTCCTTCGTGACGTCACTTTCCTTGGAGGTACATGCACTAGGGCACATCAGGCTGCATCACACTTGCTTCTACTGAACCTGCTTCTTCTGCTCAGAGACTTTCTGGGCTGTACTCTCTTGAAGAACAAATAAATACATGTCTTTTAGGAATCAATATAATGTGCTCTCTAAAGATTGTCCTGACCCCACGAGAAAGCATAATCACTCTTTTTTGCTCCCTGTGCAGACCTTTTCATGTGCTCTGTCATACATTATGGTACAAATTGTTTACATGTCTGTTTACATGTCTGAGTTGCTCTCATAGTTGATCACATGCTTGGTTTAGGTCAGTGACACTCAAGCTTATTAAAGGTAAGAATTGCCCAGGAGTTGGATAATATTCAAATTCCTGAAACCCATCTCCAGAAATTCTGACTTAGAAGTGAGGAGGAGGCTGCTATTTGTATAGGCTCTCCAGGTAACACATTGTGACACAGGTGTATGACGAGCAACTTTAAGGAAACTGACTTTGACAGTTATCTATTGTAGCATAACCAACCACTCTTAGGGCATAAAAAACAACCATTTATTACGCCCATGAATTCTGAAGGTCTGGAATTTGTACAAGACACAGCAGGAATGACTTGGCTCTGCTCAATGATGTCTGGGGTCCCAGCAAGGAGAGCTCAGATGTCTGGGGGTGACTTGAATGGCTGAGGGCTGGAATATATGGGCTGTTGAATCTCTTGTGTTGTGGTTTTCTCACTTGCATGCCTGGCTTCTATGCTGGGGTGACTCAAAGGTTGGGTTCAGCTGAGACTGTCAACAAAGCACCTACATGTAGCTTGGACTTCTCACAGCATGGAAGCTTCCAAGAAAGCAAGCATTCCAAAAAACTAGGCAGAAGCTGCATGGCCTTATGATACAGCTTCACTTTGCTCATCCTTGAATAGCTGAGGCAGTCACAAGCCCACCTGGATTCATATGGTGCATAGACCCCACCTCTCAATGGGAGAAGTGTCAAAAAAGTTGGAGGCAATGTTTTTAAGCTGTCACAATGATTTTAGACTTTGATTTATCTTTTTATGTGTATATTTTCTCTACTGGATCTGTGGGCTTTTTGAGGATAAAGATGGTTTCTTACTTCATTTTGAGCTCTCAGGATCTGATACAAGCCTTGGTATTTACCGTAAATCCAATAAATACTTGCTTCTTTTAATTTATCTAAAGGTCAACAACCATAATCTTTCAATCACTGGGTGTTATAGGGTATTGATCTAGAGACACTTCTTCAGCAAGAGGTTAGTTGCACAAGACAACTTGCCTCATAGAAGTTGACTAAATGATTTTTCATCCCTACTTGAATCCTACTTCCTCCATTTCATGACTGTGATCTTGAGAAAATTACTTAAATTCTCCATACTTCTGTTTACTTTTACTCATATCTGATGTGTATATAACAGTGGTACTTACTTTCGAGATTTGATGTAAGGATCAAATGAAATAGTTTTTTTGATAATGAGAGGTAATGGGATTGAACAGAAAAGCCCCCTCCTTATAAAAATATTGCCATTTATACAATAGCCATTAATGATTAGGGTTATTCAACCAACTACTAATGTGGATAACAGTTAAATTATTGCAAGACAGCCTGATAAGCTTTATTTGTGTATGTAGGTGTTCACATACAAGGATTTGCAAAGATAGAAAAAAGTTTATGGAAAAATAGAATTGAAAGATAATACACATCTCCCCATGAACTTTTTCAAGTATGCTTGTATATGTTGATGTATGCTGTTTAGTAAAGCATAATAGATATTTAGCAAATTACACAAATCATAAGTGAGCAGCTCAATGAATTTTCATAGTGAATATACCTATGCAAACACCACATATATCAAGGAAAATAAGCTTCTATATTCCAGGAGCTTCATTGTTACTCTAGTAGTCATACTTTATCAAGGGTGTCTACTTTTCTACTTCCACCACCAAATATACTTTTTGTCTGTTTTTGAATTTGGTATACATGGAATCATATTTTACATACTCTTCTGTGCCTGCCTTTTGTTGTTCAACATTAAACTTGTGAGATTCATCCACGTTGTTGCGTACAAGAGTATTTCATTTATTTTAATTGTTGCATAGTGGTCTGTTATTTATACATTCCACTGCTGATTGACATTTGGGTTGTTTCTAGTTTTAGGCTACTATGAATAATGCAATTATGAACAGTTGTATATATCTCTTGGCACACATATGTATTCATTTATTACATGTGTATATGTCGGAGAAGAATGTCTAAGTTATAGAGTAAGACAATTAGATTTCCTGCTTTTTCTTGCTGCTCCACAGGCAGAAAATATACATATTATATAAATATATAAATATACACACAAACACACATATATCTGAGTAAATATGTATATAAACGAACAAAAATCTTTTGTTAAATGTATGTATTATAAATATCTTCCCCATTTCTGTGGTTTGCCTTTTCATTAATCTAGTAATAATTTTGATGAACAGAAGTTCTAAATTTTAATAAAGTCCAGTTTATCAATCTTTTCCTTTATAGTTAGTGCTATTTATGTCATATTTAAGAAATCTCTGTCTAGATAAGATTTTGGAAATATTCTCATGTTTTCTTCTCATAGGTTTATAACTTTGTCTCAAAAAGTGAAATTTAGGTTTATAATCACCTGGAAACACCAGTCACCAGTTTTTGAAAAGATTAACCTTTCTCCACCCATAAATTCAGTGGCATCATTGCCATAAATCAAGTCTGATACATGGGACTAATGTCTGTCTTTGTCCCAGTATCATAATGTTTACTGTCTTAATTAACAGAGCATTATAATAAATCTTGTTATCTAAAAGCTTAAATTCTCCCAATTTTATCTTCTTCAAGATAGTTTTGGCTCTTTGCATTTTCATGAATTCTTGGCTCTTTGCATTTTCATGAATTTTAGAAATAGCTATTTGTAAATACACACACACACAAATACTACTTGGATTTTGGTTGAATTTTTGTTAAATGTATAAGTTAATTTGGGAAAAATTGAAATTGTTACAATATTGAATGGTATCCCATGGATTATATATCTCTCCATTTATTAAAGACTTCTTAGTTTCCCTTTGCTGTTTTTAACATAAAGACTCTTACATACTTCAATAGATTAAAAATATCAAATACTTAAAAATTAATGTGATTGTAAATAGTACCAATTGAAAACTTCATTTTTTGTAAATTGCATAATGTCCAGCACCTTACTAAAATTCACAAAGAAATTTTAATAGCCTATTGTAGATTTTGGGGGGTTTTCTAATAGACAATTGTATCATCATAAATAGTGACAATTTTATTTCTTGCTTTTCAATCTTAATATGTATTATTTGTTTTGCCCTCTTTACCACATTGTTTAGGAACAACAGTTACAAACTTTACAGAATTTGGTAGCAGGCGCCCTTATTCCTTTACCTGATTTAAAATAAATAAATAAATAAACCTTTCAATATGTAGCCAAGTATGATTTTTTTTAGTAGGAGTTTTGGAGATATTCTTTACCAAGTTACCAGATTTTTCTTCTATTCCTGATTTGCTATACATTTTTGTCACGGACATGTTGGATTTTATCCACTGAATTGTGTCAACTGAGATGGTCATAATTTTGTCTTCTTTATTCTGTTAACATGTGAACAACATGTTCATTTTTCATTGGTTCATTTTTCAGTATTAAAAAAATTGCATTCTGGAATAAAAACACTGTAGTGATTTATAATTCTCTTTATATATAGCTGGCTTTGTTTTTCCAGTATTTCATTTAAGACTTCTTTACCCATATTCATGATAGAAATTGGCCTATAATTTTTCCTTTCTTTAATGTCCTTGCCAGGTGTTGATGTCAAGGTCATGCAGGCCTAATAAAACAAGTTGGAAAATGTTCTCCTTTTATTTATTCTCTTCATGAGTTACTGTAAGATTTTTTTCCCTTTAAATGTTAGAAATAATTCAATAGTTAAGATATCTGCACCTTGAGTTTTCTTTGCTGGAAGGTTCTAAATTAGGAACTTATTTTATTTAATGGACTGTTCAGATTTTTCTCTTTCTTTTCTGTGTCAGACTTGATGAATTGTGTTTTTTAAATGAATTTTAAAAATTCTACCTAATTATTCAAATGTATTGATGTTAAATTGTATAATATGCTTCTACACTTATTTTTAACATATTTAGGATAGGTAGTGGTGTTTTGTTTTTCTTCCTACAATTTGATAATTTGTATCATCTTTTTTTTTTTTCTTGTTTAGTCCAGCTAAAGTTTTCCTTTTCAATGAAGTAACTTTAGGTTTTATTGATATTCTCTATTGTGCATTTGTTTTCTATTTAATTTGTGCTATCTTTATTATTTCTTTACTCATACTTTCTATAAATTTAATTTGTTTTTCCTTTTTCTATTTCTTTAAAATGACAATTGACTTTTTTCCTCTCTTCTTTTCCAAGATAAGCATTTTTTGTTGTAAATCTCCCTCTAAGCACTACTTTAGTTGCATCTCACAAGTTTGGACATGTTGCTTTTTTGATAATTATTCAGTTCTAAATATTTTCTTGTTTTTTTTTTCCTTTTTGTCTTTTTTCGTGACCGGCAACGGATCGCAACCCTCAGTGTCGCGCCCGTACCGGACCGGGACCGGCAACAGGATCACAACCCTCGGTGTTGTGCCCGCACCTCGCTCAGCCAGTGAGCCGCCGGTCTGTATGTGGGATCCGAACCCTCGGCGGGAGCGCCGCTGCGCTCCCATGCGGCGCACTGTAGCAGTGCGCCACCGGGCCGGCCCAGTTCTAAATATTTTCTAATCTTACTGTAAATTTGTTCTTTATTTTATATTATTTTAGAGAGGTATTAGTGAATTTTCAAACATTTGAAAATATTTTAATTCTCATTTAAAAAAATTGATTTCTAGCTTAATTTTACACTGGCCAGTAAATATACTCTGTAAAATCTATATCCTCTGAAATGTTTGGAGATTTCTTTTTTATTTCACAGCATTATGGTCCACTCTGACAAGTGTTCCATGTGGATTTGAAAAAAAAATGTGTATTTTAGAATTGTTGGGTATTATATTCTATATAGTTCAATTAGTCCAAGTTTGTTATTCGAATCTTCTATTATCTCTTTTTTTCCTGTTTGTGTGCCTGTGTCTTGTTCTATCACGTAGTGAAAAAGATATACTGAGTTGCCCAAAGATTTTGTGGATTTTTCTACTTTTTTCTCTCAGTATTGTTTTTTTTTTTTTCGTTAAATTTTTATTTTGTCAATATACAATGTATATGATTATTATGGCCCATCACCGACACCTCCCTCCCTCCTCCCTCTCTCCCCTCCCCCCCAAGAATGTCCTTTCCGTTTGCTTGTTGTAACAACTTCATGAAAGTATAGTTGTTATAT
>NW_007726388.1:409572-465341 GCF_000696425.1 Galeopterus variegatus | reverse complement strand
CTCTGCGCAGTCATTTGCTGGCTTTCCTGGCTTTTGTTGTCTGGGCTGATCGCTTGTTCCCGCAGCCGGGCTTGGGTGCTCTCAGGAGTCCTCCTCTGTGTCGGCCCCAAAACCTCGAACCTGCTGCCGCTTGTTTGTCGATGTAGGATCGTTGTTGAAAGAATTATTCACCTTTTGTTGCTATTGGAAATGCAATCAATACTCTGGTATCACAGCGCACAGCTCTCAGGATCGCGCTGTCTCCTGTCACGGCCGCTCCAGACCCGTCGCCATCTTAGAACCTCTCTCAGTATTGTTAATATTTGCTTTATATAGACTGAATCTGTATGTATTCATTTTTAGAATTATTAAAACCTTTTGGTGGATTTAACATTTTGTTGTCATGACCTATCCCTCTTTGTCTCTAGCAACTTTTGCCTTAAAGGATACTTTGGTTGATAGTGATAGAGTTACATCCACTTTATTTTGGTCAATGTGTTCATGGTAGATTTTAAAAATCTTTTTAATATTCAATATTTTGTGTTCTTTTGTTTAAACTATGTTTCTTATAAGTAGCATATACTTGAGTTTTAAAAGAAAATCTAGTCTAAAAATCTTTGTATTTTAATTCGAGTTTTTGGTTTACTTATACTTTATATAATTTGATATATTTGGGTTTACATTGACCATCTAACTATTTCTTATTCATTTGCCCCATTTGTTTTTGTTCTTTTTTCCCTATTTCTCTTGTCTTTCTTTGTACTAATCAAAAAACTTTCTGATTATGCTTCCCACTCTGTTAATTAGTTATACATATTTTAGTTATGCTTTTTAAACAATCATTTTAGTGGTTACATTACAGAGTATAACAGGCTTCCTTTATTTATTGTAGTCTATTATAACTTGTGCCACTTCCCAGAAAATATGAGTTCCTTAAATCATTTTTCATGTCACTTACTTCCCCTTACATTTATGCTATTTTTAAAGTTTGCAACTCCATATATTTTAAACTTCATAAAGCATTAATATTGTTTAATACAATCAATATTCATTTATACTTACCCACTATTTCCATTGGCCTTCATTTTAGCCTGTATTTTTTTACTTCTGATTGAGATTTTTTTTTTTTTTCTGCCAGGAAAGTGTTCTTTTCATAAGAGTCTGCTGGAGATGAACTTTCTGATTTTTGTTTTTCAGTCTAAAAATGTGGCTTTCATTCTTGCTGGTATAGAATTCTAGATTGGCAGTTATCTTCTTTCAACATTTTGAAGTCTTTAATTCTTTTTCTCTCCTAGTTCACTTTGTTTCTGTTGAAAAGTTAACTGTCAGTTTTATTATTTCTCCTTCCAAATGATATGTCTTTTTCACTGTCTGCTTTTAAGATATTCTTTGTCCTCAGTGTTTAGTAGTTTGAATATCATGTGCCTAATTGTGGGTTTTCTTTGCCTCTGTCCCACTTGAGTGGGTCATGAATCTGTGACTTGGTGATATATTATATACTTTTGGGAAATATTTCTTCAAATATTACTTCTGCCTCACTCTTTTTGTAGTCTTCCTCTGGAATTCCAATTATAGACATGTTAGAGTGTTTTAAACATGTCTTATATGCTATTTTTTGTATTTTCCATCTTTTTTCTTGCTGCATATATTTTACCAATCTATTTTCCAGTTTACTATGCCTCATTTCTGTTGCATCTAAGTTTCTATGAGATATAGTGAATTAATTATTTATTTTTGTTATTTTATTTATTACCTCTAAAATTTCAATTTGATTCATTTTTTTATAGATTTCAAACCTTTGGTGAGTTTGCCATTTCCTTATCCATTTTCTTAATATAGCAACCACAATTGTTTTAAAATCAGTGTCTAATTAACTCCAATTTTATCTTTATTAGCAGTGTGATAGTTTCTATTGTCTGTGTTTTTACTATAGATTTTGGCTATTAGGGCCTACGTTCTAGTATGCCTGGTAATTTTTTGATTGAATGCCACATATTATGCATCTAGATTATTTTCTTTTGTTCCAGAGGGAATTTGCTTTAAGATGCAGGACTGGCAGATTATTTTGATCCAAACAAGAATTGAGATGATTCAAGGTCATGTTTGAGTGCTTTTGTGTTGGTCTATTTATGGTTTGCCTTTACTTCTAGATCAATTCCTTCATTAGTCTCAAATGAAAATTTGGGAAATTTTACAGGGTCTCTTTTCCTTGTTAAGCATATTCTTCAATTTTTGATGGTCTAGCATGATACTATTACAGAAATCTCCAATTATCTTTTTAGCCTCTTAGCTATGAATTTCCACTTGGCTTTTCTGATTCTCACTTTATGTAGCTTAGTATTTTTAAATGCTAACAGAGAAAATGTAGTGCAGAATGTTGAAATGTTGAACTTCCTTCACTGTGATTTCCTTTTCTCCAGAATCTTAGCTCCTCATTTTGACAAGCTTAATAGCCTCATAATACAAGTTTGTTTCTACACCATAAATCTGCTCAAACCTCTGGGTTGCCATTTTCTTCTTGGTTTCTCAGCCTCATGCCACTCACCAATAGACAAAGAATTTAGGAAGACAGGTAGCAGAGAAGATCATCTTCACCTCTGTGCATTGCATTTCTGAAACATTAACCTCTTAAGTCCCAGTGTCCTGGTGAGTCTCTGATGCTGCCAACATTTTTGTTGGTAATTTTATCCATTTTTGGGGGGTATAGGAGATTTGGTCTCTTCTGAACAGGAGAATTGGTCTCATAAGGTGATCTGTCATGGCTGGAAGCAGAATTTCTCAAACTGACCACTTTCAAAGGGTGTTCTTGACTCCGTCTTCGTGATCTTACATATGACTTTACCAAAGTTTATTTTCTATTTTTTTTTCCTTATTTCTTATCAATTGGTGATAATTAAGCATTTTATTATGTTATTCGATTTTAATGATCAAACATTGGGACATCTGATCTAGGGTTGTGACATATCTGAATGTAAAAACGTTTGGAACTAGGGTAAGAAATTAGTTTTTTGAATTTCCAAATTACATGTGATTTTATGGGGTCCTTTTGGTTTTCAAAGCTCTTTATATAGTTTTCATAGGAATTTGGTCTAAAAAAGAGCTCAAGAGACCTGATTCTTGGCAATGCATTTTTCCTCTTTGCTAAATGATGCAGAGAGCAAAAGAAATGGGAGTGATAAGGAGATCTATATACCATGAGCTGTGGATGATAGAGCAGGGGCTTCATGATTATTTTAGCCTGTGCTCAAATCCTGGCTCCCTTTATGCACAGATGTGTGACCTTGGAAAAAATTCTTCTTTGCTCAGACTTTTATTTTCGCATTTGTGAAGTGGCCATCCCCCACAGAACTTTTGTGAGGATTCAATGAGAGACCTGTGAAAAGAAATGAGCAGAATGTATGGCACAGGATTGGTGCTTAACGAGTGTGAACTCTCTCCCATCTCTTCTATTTCATAAGCATAAGTGTGACAGTGAAAAGTGAGCCTTGTGAAAACTGCACGCTGTTTAATGTCAGGGTGGTTCATCAATTGGTTAGAACAATGTGGTAATGAAATCGGGGTCATGGTAAGAAATCTGCATGAATCAGATAGCCTCTCTCTCTCTCTCTGATCTCTTCATCATGGTTATGAGGTAATAGAGCAAAATACATGCAAGGACCATTGAATACTCACCTTCACTATAAGGAAAAATATCTGTGCCTGGAAGGTGGGTCAATACCTGTATCACACATGAAGTGTAATACAGAACATAACAACAAGCTGTTTAAAACTTTCTTCAGATTCTGTCCCATGGCCTTAAGATACAAGACAAAGAGCCATGGCACCTTTGAAAAGGAACAGAGGTGACCTTGTTGTTCTAACCCACATTAACTCTACGGTATTTTTAAACCTTATTCTTTGAGCTAAGGGGCTGAGCAAGCTCTTGCTGAGCAGTTAATGTTTCCTTATTTGCCTCCCAAATCTGTGTACTTCTGGTGCATGACTCATTGCTTTCGGGTGCAATAACTTGAACTACATAAAACCAATTTTAATTCTAAATATAATTTTGACTCTTAGGGAAATAATATATAGCATGCATCACTTGAATTACAAAGTAGATAAAAATAGTTGAAATTAGGTTATCATCTGTATGGCAAAAAGGGTGATTTCTCAGCTGCATTTTGAGTTGTGGCATACAGCAATTTTACAAGTAAAGCTAATTTAAATATGGCACATGGGCACACAATCCTCTCTAAGGTATTCAGTTAATTGCAGAATGATGCCAGTTTTGTTCTAAGAGCTCCCTATCATTTTCTTGCTCTTTGATTTTAATAAGCTTTTATACCTTATTTCTTACAAGTAACATATTTGCTCTCCTTTGATATCTTATATGATTTAAATTGTTATTTTAAATTGGCAGCATTCACATTGTTAAGAAGAAGAGTGACTTGTTTGACGGATCACTAGATTTGGTTTTAGGTTTTTCTTCTCCAGTTTACATTAATCAGTTTTATGTACCTTGTGCCTCGTTTCCTTTTCCCAGTTCACATAAATATTGATGTCATCTTCAATTGGAAGTTTCAGAAAAGAAATTAAAATGAGAAAGCTGGCTCCAATAGCCATCAATTGTAAAACCAATTCCAGGCATATCTATCAAAATTAGTTACTTTTTCAGTACATAAAATCCATTTATGCAAAAGGAAAATCAAATAAACTCTCATTAAAAAATCTGTATTTTTTTTTTCCATTTCCATCATTAAAAATGACTTTCCACCACTACTGGTCAAATTATAGTATTTTTCTAATAACTCATATGAATAATCTATCAGTTTGTAAAATAATCTTTCTATGAAATTAACTGTTTGCTTTCTCCATTCATTTTGGACTTCTATTAGTTTCAGAGTAACTTAGTTTAAATTAAGGTTGTACAATAACTTTGTTGAGTTAACCAGATTGAAATTTTAAAAATATCTGTTTAATAAAGATATACTTGATAGTGCTCTCATACATAGCAGGGTGAGTGGGGATAAACAACAGAACAGTTTCCTGATAGCTGAGAACTCTGGAGCCTTGGAGCTCTACAGCTAGAAGGCCCAACACATGAGCCCTATTAAGGAGGCAAGATTGGAGGGCAGTCACCATTATCTGCCTAGAATTTTCTGATTCCCAACATCCCCATTCCCCAGTATGCTTTCTATCCTGTCTTGGAAGAAAGCTCTAGAACTGTCCTGTCCAATGTGGTAGATAATCTGTGACAATTTAAATTTAAATTAATTAAAATTAAATAAAATTAAAAATTCACTTTTTCTGTCACATTAGCCCCATTTCAGAGGCTCAATATTCATGCACGGCTAGTGAATACTATGTGGGACAGTGTAGATATAAAACATTTCCATCACATCAGGAAGTTCTATTGTATTGCCCTGTTGTAGAATAATGCAGACCTCTTTCACTTTAGCATAAAAGAGAATGATTGGGATTGAGAAAATTAAAAACAAACAAACAAACAAACAAACAAACAAACAAACAAACAAACAAACTACACTCAAAGCATTGCCTTCATCCAGAGTGTTATCCTGACTTCTTGGGAGCCTAGGATTTAGCCAGGCCTAGACCACGAATATGGGTTCCACTGTTAATATTTTAATAATTGAGATATTAATATTTTTACCCATTTCCTTCCCTAGGTCCTTTCCTAAAAGGACTTTGCTTGTAGCCTCTGACTTGTTTAATACATGATTATTAATATCCTTTGCATTGTCTTTACATTTCCTGTCTGTGATATATTGTGGCTTATCAGTATACTAGGATATTCACTCACAATTTTAGAGTGTTTTTCAACTTCCGTTCTGTTGCAATTTCTTTTCTCTTTTCCAAAATTGATGCGAGAATGCCTTTTTTAGATCAGTTGATTACCAGTCTCCAGTTCTACTTGAGATATTAAATTGAGTTAGGACTTGAAAGCAAGGACCATGACTCCTCTGCAACCTTCTGCAGGAGAGCTCTCTTCTTTACCACACCCTTGCACCACTGAACTTTGTAGTGGGAGAGGTGTTGTTGCTCCTCACTTCGAATTCCAAGTCACTCTCTCTCTCTCTCCTCCTAAAATCACACCTTTGAATCTCAAGTTGTTTGAACATACTATCTGCTGCCTTTCCTTGCTGCAATCATCTGTAGGACCTCTGCTTTCTTTGAAGGTTTTAGCTCACTCCTATCTTCTCTCTAGCACTGATCCCATCATTATTTCTTATGATTTCAATGTTACATAAGTGATTCTTCAATTCCTGGCCTGTCAGTTCCTTGTCCACCTTTTAATGTCAATAGCTGATTCTCACCGTCATACTCTAGACCTTGCCATTTAATACCTTTAACCATTTCATAATCACCATTCCAAGCATCCTATTCTCCAACTACTACTTCCTAGTTTCCTTTCCACTTTCTTTAATATTACTACAACAATACTACTAGGACATACTAGGACCTGTAATCTACCTCTTCTAACTGTCCATTATTTCCTCATATTCATTCTTCTCCCTTTTACCACCAATTCCCTTGCCAATATCCCTTTTACTCTTCTGGTAAAACCAACCCTATCCAACTCTCTCACCAATTCTGCACACAGGTTACTCCACAGGCTTGGGAAAAGCACCCAACCATTGCATTTTAAGTTCAAGTCTAACAACTTCAAGTGATCACTCAGTTTTTCCAGGCAATCAGGGCACATTTCTCTAGTACATCCATTCTCTCTCTGCTAGATGACTTTTATGCATTCTCTTTTCTCCTCAAGCCTACAAAACTTACCCCCTATCTTCATACTCATTTCATAATTCTGCTACTTATTTTACTGAGAAAATAGTAGCCATCAGAAGAAAACTTCCACAGGCTCTCCCACTCCATTTAGCCACCAAGAGTGTTTCCCTTTCCCCCTCTCCTTCCCTTCTGTTGCTATGGATGATCCAGTTGTGCTCCAGTCACAGCTCAGTCCTTTTCCTTCCGTACTTGATTGATCCCATGCCTTCCTGCCTAGCCAAAGACATTGCTCCAACAATTCTCCTTTCTCTGTCTCACGCTGTCAGTGTCAACCTTTCTACTGGATTATTCACATCAGCACGCAATCATGCTATTATTTCTCCCATCCTAAGAAAAATATCATTTCCCCCCGTTCCTTCTGCTAAGCCACTAACCCATTTATCTTCTTCCCTTTACAGCCAAATTACTCAAAAATGTTTTCTGCATTCACACCACCATTTCATGTCCTCTCATTCACTCTTGAACTCAATTCATTCAGGCCTCCGACCCCACCATTCCACTGAAATGGTGAAGGTCATCAATGATCGTCATTTTCCTAAATGCAATGTTCAATTGTCTGTCCCTATCTCATCAGACCAATCAGTCATGTTTGACCCCCTCGACCAGCCATTCTTCTTGAAGGACTTGCTTCACCCAGTTACCAGTAGACCTCACTCTTCTGCTTTCACTCAATGCCACTGGTCGCTGCTGAGTCTCTTTTGCTGGTTCTACCACATCTCCTTGACATGTAAATATTGAAATATCATAGGATTCAGTCCTTGGATCTCCCCTGTTCCTCACCTACACTCACTTCTATAGAGGGCTTCTCCAGTCTGATGATTTAAATGCTATCGGACACTGATTATTATCCCCAATTTATATCTCTAGCCCAGATCATTTTTACTAAACTTCAGACTTAGATCCATTTACATCCTCAATGACTAATAAAAATCTCACATCTACATGTGCAAAATTCAACTCTTGGCTGTCTCACCCTCCTCTCCCCTCTAGACCTCCATTTTATCTTCCCTCCTTTAGGGAAAATTTCTCCATAATACACTTGCATTGAACCATGGATCTATCTTTCATAGCATTCATCACATGTAGAATTTGAATTTATATGACTCTTTGATTAGTGTCCGTCTCACAGATTGTCATCCCTTTGGGGACCAGAGCCTTGATTACTGTTTCTTATCATTGTATCCTCAGTACCCAACACAGAACATGAAGGAGATAAAAAAGAAATACTTAAGGAAATGATAAATATCAATATTGAAGGGGCAGAGATGTTGGAAATATACACAGTTCAAATCCTATCCAAGTAAACCAGCAATATTTATCTGAAATAGTCTATGTCTAATTTTGGAGGTGTTACTAATTTCTTCTAGGTGCCAAAATATCAAATTTAAGGGCATGAACAGAATTAAGAACCTATAGCATTGTGGTTAAAAGCATGGCATTTGGGGTCAGAATCTCTTATTTTTCTTTTGGTTGGTCCACCTGTACAGAGATCTGAACCCTTGACCTTGGTGTCATAACACGGTGTTCTAACCAACTGAGCTAACCAGCGAGCCTGGGATCAAAATATTTAAACTTTCTCTGAGTGTCAGTTCTTCATCTTTTAAATGGGGATAATGACAGTATCTGATTCACAGGGTTTCTATGAGGATTTAATTATATGGTATATAAATTAGAGAGTGAAACCTTAATAAATGTTTAATATGTTGTGATGATGATGATCATGTGATGATGATTAGCGGTACACCAAGCAGAATGCTCTGGAGCACAGAGGCAGAAGGTGCTAATACTGCTTAGAGAACTTAACAAAAAAGCTTCAAAGAGGTGATCACATTTCAGATGACCTTCAGGATGAGCAGGTGTTTGCCAAGAAAAGGTACAGAAGTCTAAACAAGCTTGTTCAGAAAACAGTCTGCAAGCGAAATGTGGTTAGAGTGGGAAGATACATTATCTGAAGGTGGAAATTAAAAAAAAAATTACTGTTAATTTTAAAGTTTAAAGAGTTGGGTAAACATATTTCCTTAAGTGGCTATAGTATCTCTTTATTCTTATTATAGAACGACTTACTACTACTTAGGGAAAATTTGAAAAAACACAGAAAAGCATATACATACACATGTATAACTTATAGGTTTGCTCTCTGGGGACACTCTCTATTGTCTTTTTGACATTTTAATATTTCCTTCCATTCTTTTTCCTATATTTATATGTGTTTTTAGGTGGGTAAACTGTAATATGTAAATGGTTTTACATTCTTTTTTCCCTCTTAATATTCTATAGTAACTACACGTGAATGTTTGCAATGTGCCAGAATTTGTACTACCTGTTATGTATATTATTTCTAAACTATACTTTATAAGCATCATTACAAATTAAAAAGCTGAGATTAGTTTCATAAAGCTAAATAAAGTGTTGCACCAGGATTCAAACTGACGTCTCTCTGACTCCTTACACTTTTAAAACCTTTATAATGATATTTAATGGCTACATAATAATATTTTATTGTGTAAATACACCATAATTTACTTAAATATTCCTCTATTATTGGATAATTTGGCTGTTTGCAACCTGTCACTCTTATAAATAATGCCATTATGAACATCTTTGGAGAACACATATGTCATTGCCTATATTTAGGGCAAACGTATTACAAGAGATTCCTAGAATTCATTATTGGATCAAAAGGCATGAATTCTTAGCATATTGATATCTTGCTTTCCAGAAATACCCATGACATTTCTGGTACTCTGTAAACAGTTTCCTTCATTGAAAAGATTTCCTGTTTTGTTTGATGGGCCACAGATACAGTGCTTTATTGATCACCTTGTAATGAATTCACTTCCATAAATCATTCAGTGCAATAAATTCTTTACTCAACCTGTACTCCATGAAACAGTTATTTACCATAATTATAACAATTTTTAAAAGTTGATTTGATTGTGAGTCTAGGTAAAACTTGAAGAAAACATAAATTGTTATAATTGAAAAACCAAGAAAACAAGAAAAACTGTAACAATGACAGCAGAAGCAAAAATCCTCTTCCCAACCCATCTAAAGGAGTTTTGATTTCTGAATAAAAAATTCACCAACAAAGCAAAGTTTGCCCTTGTGCATTTTGTGAAAGGTGAATGGTATTTGGAGGAGACACTTTGATCACCTATCCTGTTTC
The DNA here is from genome assembly GCF_000696425.1 of Galeopterus variegatus. Taxonomy (NCBI): domain Eukaryota; kingdom Metazoa; phylum Chordata; class Mammalia; order Dermoptera; family Cynocephalidae; genus Galeopterus; species Galeopterus variegatus. The sequence continues at coordinate 455,407 of NW_007726388.1, read as the reverse complement.
TAGGGCATACTTTCACACTGGCAGTCACTGAAATTTATCCAAATAGACTTTCAAAACTCCCAAGTGTTCTAAATTTATCTCACTCAATTTCTTTGGTTTAGAAACTAGTTGGAAATTTCACAAGGCCAACTTGTCTTCAGTAATTTCTAGTGCTTCTTGTTTGGGGCAGGCTAGAAAAAGCTCTGAGATGCTGCTAAATTTGGTGCTTGGCAGAAACCATAACACCCAAGGAGAAAAGCATGAAGTGTAAAACCTAAAATATTAAAACTCTTTGACATTTCAAACTAATTTCAAATGCACAGAGATTAGGAAATCATAACATCTGCATAAATCAGCTGTGTGGACAACCTGTATTAGTGAAAGCAAAAGGAAAAATATTAATGTGACAATAGATTTCTTTACTTTTATCTACACCAATCATTTTATACATTTGGTGTCTGCATAGGATTTAACCTAAGGAAGAATAGTTTCTTTCTATATTTTTTTCTACTGATTAGAAATGGTGTTAGAATTTGGCAAAAATGAACCTTTAATGCACAGACTTATGAAGAAAGACTAGTATTGTGATATGAGGTAGAAATGGTTACTGGAAGACCATGGCTTTAGTGCTGGCTCTATACATGCTTGAGCATAATGCAGGGACAATTTACTCAAAGACTTCATCTTAATTTCTTCCTTCATAAAATGGAAACATCATCCACCACCCTGAATTGTTCTGAATATCAGAATGAGATAATATGTGTGAAAGCACTGTGAAAAGTCTAAACTTCCATATAAATATGAGGTGCTGTTTTTATTTTTGCTAATTGAAAATTAAACCACGAGTTGCTGGGATTAACAGAGTGGGAAGTTATCATGAAATTTAAGAAAAAATGACATATAGTTATGGCAAAGAGACATTGTTAATTAGATTGGGGTGATGTGTATGATTATCTCTTATTTTCTTAGGTGTAAAACTTAGGTAGCTGTTAATGAATTGTAATTGTCACCCCTGCCCCCCCACAATACACCTTCTTCTCCCAGTCACTCACAGAGGAAATGCAGAAATTTTATTATTCATCTGCTCTTCTCAAGTGACTGGAAAGGGGGCAGTGAAAAATAAATGTTCATTAATAATATGGACCTAACCATGGATTTAAGTACCAAAATGACATGTGAGTAGATAAGAAAATGGCTGAAATCTAAGGATATATTTGGACATTCTACCTCCTCCTCCACCCCAACAAACTCACATCACTGTGCATGCAGAGAGTTTGGCAGAGATGATGCAATGAGAAAATGACTGATCAGGGTTTGGGGAAATTCCAGGCAAATTGAGTATGAACGAAAAACTCATAAATTTGAATCTAGGCCCTTTGTTGGTCCTGAGGCTCTCAAGCCACATTCCTTGGAAGGATTAGTCAAGTGTCCTCTGATATGTAGATGTCCTTTTAGAGGCTATGTGTGTATGGCTGAGAGGAGATTTTGACCATGGTTCTGCAGCATTTGGCTCCAAAGCTTAAGTTACTAGTAGTAATAGGCTTTTATTCAAATATCTGTCTGGAAGTAATTGTAGTCAATGGAAATTGCTAGTGAGTAACAGGGAGTTGGATTTGGCATTGCATTTTGAAGAACGGGACAACTGCTTAGTATTTATTCTGCCTATGAATCTGTAGTTTAAATATTTGCTAGCCATTCAGATAACTTCTGGTTGGTAAATATATTAACAAAACCAAGGGGTTTTTTTGTTTGTTTGTTTTTTCTTCCAAGATTTTGACCAGCCTTATTAAGGTATTTATTTTGTGATTAAATTTTCCATGCCGGTATGAATTAAGTGTTATCTTCTTTCACTATATGAATGCAAGATTTTCTTTTTATATTTTTTACTATAACAATATATTCTAGTTGTTAAAACATTCTGGTCACACAAGAGGTTATGGAGTAGGTGTTATTTAATGGGAATAAAGTTTCAGTTTTGTAAGATGAAAAGATACCTGGAAATTGGTTGCACAACAACGCGAATGGGCTTAATGTTACTGAACAACGCATTTAAAAAATAGTTAAAATGGTAAAAATTTTAGGTATGTTTTACCACAATTAAAATTTATTTTAAAGTTAATGGAATAAAAATGAAATTCTCCCCCTTACCCACATCCCAATCTTAATTATCTACCTCAAGCCTGGTTGGTCTTTTATGATAGACTTCAGTAGAGCCAAGTCAACACTGTAAGCTTGTTATAGCTTTTGGGGAAAAGGAAGCCACATCTTGATCAAAATTCAACTTTTTAGCAAAGAATACCACTAGTAATAGTGGTTAACAGCTCCACTTTTAATGGTGAAATCTCACAGGTTATTGTAAAATGATCCCTTCTCATGTTCACATTATTTTGGCATCTGGTTGAGTTTTCTTAAATGGAGATATTTTAAGATCTTATGAAAGAGCCATAGATATCATCACCGTGGTTTTTCCCTTCTATGACAGATCACTCATGGACTCAGACTTATTTTAGGTTGTCATATCACTATCTTGTTTTCTGTCGTGGCCTCATCCCCATCTACCTGTTTGCTCCACATTATTGACAGAAGGCTAGAGACTTGGGTGCTTTTCTGCCTGCCTGGGTGGATCTGCCTGAATAACTGTTGCATGTCCTGTTCCTTGTTCTCTGAGTCATGCCCGCCCCAGCTGTGTGTTTTTGCCAAGACGGTGCACAAACAAGTTGCTCATTGTTTAATCTGTGAGTGGGGCCAGAATTTGAAGCTTCCACAGGCTTCAGGTAGAATTCAATTCTACTCTCTTTTTCATTCTTCTATTTTAAGTGTTTTTGACCTCAGAGAGAATTTCTTTCAAATAATGTTCCAAAAGGAAAACTCTCCCTGTGTGTAAATTTTCTCTTAAAATAATATATATGTTTTCAAGTCTCTTCATTTGTCACTAGAGGGAATAAATATTAATTGGGAGCTGTGGTTCGTACCTGCTTTGCAGCGGTGTGTCTATTAGATGCTCAGTGTGGATGGGAAGTGCCTTGTGACTGCTAGGGATGTCATTTGAATTTAGAGGCGTATTAGAGAGCTGTGTGAGAGAATGAGGTAGGGGAGAGGAAAAGAAAGGGGTACTGCTCCCTCACGGCCAGAGGCCAGACCATATCTGTAGCATGGTGGTTCTTCCTGGGTATGACCTTGATTTCAGGATGGGGAGCTTGAACTTCTGGCAGCTGGGTGAGGAAGCTTGAAACCACTTCTTTCGTTAATTTAAACATAGGCGTTGAACCTCTAATCTGTGTCTTCTCTAGGCAATGGTGATGTTAGTAGTGAAAAAAAACCCCAAAAGCAAAAACCAAAACCTGATAAAGTCCTGGTCTTTATGGAACTTACATTCTGGTTGGGGTGATGGACATAGGCAGACAAATAAACAGGAAATGGTTGTGTAGCAATAAGTGCTGGGAAGAAAAATAAGGTAGGGCAGGTGGACTGAGAATTACAGGGCTGCTAATTTTCAGGGAGTGTTCAGGGATGTCCTTTCTGAGGAAGTGACATTTGAGGGGAGACCTGAATGGGGGGAGGGAACGAGCCATAAAATATCTAGGGGAGGGACATTCCAGGGAGAAAGCATAGCGAGTGAAAAGGTCCTGAGGTGGGAACACTTCAGGAAGACTTTGAGGCCAAAGTACAGCGAGACATTAACAGTGGTAGGAAATAGGATCAGAGAGATAGGCTTGTGGGCTCTGATATGGGCACTGCTTTTGTTCTGAGTGTGACTGGAAGATTTTGAGCAGGGAAATGGTTGACCTGCAGCACAGGCTCATCTAGCAGCTGTGCAGACTGTACTGTAGGAGGGCAGGAGTTAGAGAAACCATAACTGTTCAATGAGTAGGAGAAGGTATGGGGCAGGGAGAGCAGTATTGAAGTTGCTCCAAATGTCTAAAGAAATTTCATGAGTAGAAATTTGTTTTTCTTCTGTATATCGTCAAATACAAATATGCTGAAGTTATTAAAAAAAAAGAAGGAATATCAGTTTAATTCAAAGAGCACTTAAACTTACTTTTTATCTGATTATAGAGGTAACAAATGTTTCTTTTAGAAAATCTGTAAGAAAATAGTAAAGTATAAAGAAAATATATACTCATAATTATACTGTTCAGAAATGAAAAAAAAGACTATCAACATTTTTTTAGACTTTTTTTCTGTGCATGAAAATGCACATTTTAAAAAAGAAAGCAGACTATTTTCTGTTATGTAGATATTATTATACTGTTGGCAACTTGGCTTTTTCACTTACCAATATTCCATGACTATTTTTTCATTTTATGAAATAGCATAAGAGCATTATTTTTAAAGTGATTTCACTGTAGTCTATTATATGTGAATATGTGAACCATCATTTAGTAAAACTGTTTTGTATAGTTGGGCAATCAGGTGATTGTCAGGATTTTTTTCTCTTTTATTATTATAAATGACATTGCAAGGAACTTCCTTGAACATACATCATGGTGTGTATCTCTGGTAATTTCCTTTAGACAGATTTTTAGGATTTCCTGCTAGAAATGTATGCACACTTTAAAGGTTCATGGTTTATATTGTTAAGTTTGTACCAATTCACACTTCTACCAATTAACACATTCCATTTATTTCCAGTTTCTAGTTAGAGAAGTCTGAATTTGGAATGATGTCTACCAGGAGGAAGGGAGTTCTCTGTCACCAGAACCATTTTAGTAGGTGCTAAAAATTCACATGGATGGAATATTATTGAGTAAAATGTAGTTGAGTATCTGAAGAGTTAGTGAGATTTTAGAATTCTTTTCCAATTTATGATTGGGAGTGGACGGAAAGAAAGACGGAGCAATGTTGAAAAATCCTGTATCTGGGCTCTGTTCTATAGAGATTAATCAGTTATTTTTGGTGCTAGTTCACACAGAGCAATAAAAAACAAAAAGTAAAAAGAGTATACTCAGAAATTTTTTTACATCTTGTTGGAGAGTAGAATTTAACAGAGGTTAAGTAGGATAACAGAAGTTGTAGATATGCTCTAATTAATAAGCACTCAATTTAAAATAAATTTTATATTGATGAAAAGTGAACTATGTTTTTCTTAGACTTATGTGCAAAACACAGCAGCACATAACCCAAATATCACATCTTCATCAATTTTTTTTGTGGCTTATTGATTTAACTTTGCATTAATTAAAAATATTATTAAATGCTCACTAATTCTAGGCACTCTGCTGGGCTCTGGGGATACAGCATCAAATAGGACATGATTTCCGCCCTCAGTGGACTTATAGCTTGTGGTGGGAGACAGGCAAGCAATTCAACAAATTCAGTGTGATGAACGCTGTGATGAATTTTGCAGAGCATCCACACAGCATCCACATGGTGAGCTATGGCAAACAGTGGAGCAGGGTATCACCATACAAAGATACATGGGGACAAGTCATGCCTCATTACAGAAAAAAAGCATTGAAAGGAAAATTAGGAGATCTGGGTTTGTGTTTGGCTTGGATACTGTTTGGCTAAATGTGGTCATTAAACCACATCTAAAATAAATGAGAAAAATATTTACCTAATATGGTTTTTGTAAAAATTGAATAGAATAGCATGTGAGAGCAGCCAGCACAGTGAAAAGCATGCACCAAAGCTGAATAAACGTTAGATGAATCATTGAAACATATGAATAGTTTGCTAGACTAGATCTTCCTGAGAGGTAATTTCATAAACAGTCCACCAGAAAAGCAGAGTGAGACAGTATTTATTGAAACTAGAAATAGACTCTTTTGCTACATCCAATGCATTTTCCCCAAGTGGTATTTTCCACATAAATCTGAGATCAAAATCATGTATTGTATATGAATTTTCATAACTAAGATGTGTCACAATTGAACATAATCCAGAAGTCCAATGAAAGTTTTCTATTCACGGTGTACATTGGCAGGAGGAATTTCTCTGATAATTGTCCCATGTCTTGAGCAGCAGCACAGAGATGATTGCTTTGTGCCTAATGATTGGGAAGCTCAAGTTAAGTTTACAGATAAATAGAGACGAGCCTTGAGTGTGCCAAAATACCTCTTCAAGGAAGGACAAAAGTACTCCCAATCAGTGGAAACTTAATAGAAGCTCTTGTGGGCTATGGCTGTGGAGGAGACAGAATTCAGGACTTCTGTCTCTGTGAAGATGCTCCTCTGTTGTATTCCAGACTGTCACTCCCTCCACATGACACCAAGTCTAATAAATAGAGGACAAAGGTAGTGTCCCCAGGCTCTGCATTGTGCAATGGGAACACAACTGCCTAGTTCTGGCCTTCATGGAGTATGGAGCCTAGCAGGAAATACACCTATTAAAAAACAAACACAAAAAGATGATTCTTACGGATGTGGAAGTTCAGAAAACTCAGACAGGTTCTAGTACAAATGGACCCAATCTCAGTGACCCTGGCCCAGAGTTTTTTCAAAATATGAACGTTAGCTCTGAAAAGTATCCTTATAATAAATCTGTGGTCAAAGAGATTGTTAGTTTTCACACGGAGTGGTGATGTAGCAATCACTAGGAACCCAGAAGCCTTTATGCTATATGTAGATGACCTTAGCTACTGATTTGTAACTAATGTCAATTCAGCTTTAGGTCCCCAAATAAATACAACCAAGTGACAAAGGGCAAAATATTAAACTTTGTTAATAATCAAATCATGCAAATTTGAACAACTTTTTAAAACTGTCAAATTAACAAAGATTTAAGTGATAATGTTCAGTGCTCATAACAGTCAAAAGGCACTCTCATGGCTGGTAGGAGTGAAAATTGTTATGGTCTTTCTGAAAAGCAATTTGGCAACATGTATTATGAGCCTTAAAAACTTCAGACTTTGATGCATTCCTTTTAAGACTTGATCCTGAAACAAATCCAAAATATAGGGGAAAAATCAATGTATTCAAACATGCTCATTGCAGAATTATTTAGAACCATGAAATCTTAGAAATAACCTAAATGTCCAACAACAGAATGATTGATTAAATTATGTGCATCTTATGAAATCTCCATGAGATGGGACCAATAAAACTGATATTTAAAAGGATACTTTGTTATAATGTTAGTATAAAAGCTTTACTTTGGTTTTCAATGAAAGAAGCAATTCCTAAAGCATTAGTAACATGCTACCTTTCAATTAACAATCCAGCACTTTGTGCCATGTGACATCTAGTACTGCGGGTTTCAGTTTTTAAAAATGTACTGTTAATTAATACCATTGCAACTTTGTAAAAATAATAACCAAAAACTTTACAAAATAAAAAAGACTGGAAAGAAATGTGCCATTTCTTTAACAATGGCTAACTATCCGTGGCGGGATGGGTGATTATTTTCTTCCTTTCCTTTTTCTTCATTTTTCAAATATGCCAAAATTAGTGCATATTACTTTTAGAACAGACATATGGACATCAAGCCTGAGGGTTTTTTTAAAAAAAATTTTATTTTTTTTCTTTTTTAAAAAAGCAGTCCTGTTTTCTGTTCTGCTAGTGAAGAGAAACACTCTTTGGTGAAGAGAAAGCCTGAAACATTGACTTAATATATAGTTCTTATATGGCTTAAAAAAATCAGAGACCCATAGATTCGTAGGATTAAAAGGTCACTCATTTAAAGTCAATACCATTTATTCCAGAACAAGTAAACAATTATTTATCAAGTACCTACTATGTGTAAAGCCCCTGGTACATCAATTGCCTACCTACCTTCCACTGGCAAATTCCTCCTTGCTTGATCTCCCAGAAAAGAGTCAAGCATCACCTTCTTTATCTATAGACTTCCTTGACTTTCACCTGTCTTCCCCTCCCCTGTTCCCAGTGATCTGCACTATGGCCCCTTCTGTCTGCTTCAGAGGAAATCATTTATTGTGATCTCTCTGAGGACAGGGACTATATGCCCAGTTCCCAGAATGTGGTGAATTTGTAGACTGTTGAATGAATAGTTATTGAAGGCAATATCATAGGTGCTCTGGAAAGACAGAAATTAGTATGAGAAATGGTATTTGCCCTAAAAGATCTTATGAATAATTGTAAAGTGAAAAGCTAATTAACAGTGCATATTTAAAAACTAAAAAAACACAGCAATAGATATCACATGGTTCAATGTGCTTGTTAAATAAATGGCAACATGCAATTAATGCTTTAAGGGTAGCTTTTTCTATTGGAAATCAAAGAATACTAGAAAAATAAGATATCAAATGGCTTACATGTACTTTTATTAAATTACTTGGTTTTATTTTATGATTTTTTAATCAGCAAAATAAACTATTTAATAATTATATTTTCTACCTATATGAATATAAAAAATTGATTAAGAAATCTTTTTACTTTTTTATCATGACTTATTTCCCAGCTGACCTGTAGATAAACAAGGGTCAGAAAATTTAATGTTGTGCCTAAAATACATGTTTCTTTTGGGTAGGATGGTGTGGCTGATAGTCTTTGCTCACTACTGGATTATGTACCACACAAATTAATAACAGTTCTAAAAAGTTCAGCTCTTCAGATGGTTTATGAATGGTAGAAAAGAACTCAACTCAGATTAGTAAGCATGAGTCTCCTTTTTTATATTTGGAAATTGCATACATTCCTGAATGGGGAGAAATTTGGGCTTCCTTCCCTAATCTTTTGTGCAAGGGGGTTTACATATTACTGCGGCAAGAAACCAAGAGGATCCTCTCATGGGTTTTTCCCTTTTTTGAGTTGATGGCTTGGCGAATTTTCCAGATTATGTCAATTTACATTCCTTCCTCTTTCACCACACAGGCAGAGACACGAAGGGTATTCTTTCCAACCTTTATATTGTTTTTCAATGTAAATTACATCAAAATTTTAAATTGTTAAAAAATTAATTTAATAGATAAAGTGTACTATACTTGTAGATGCCCATTAATCTATAAACATAGACCATGGTCTGTTAGAGCCTTAAGTAAATGGCAGTGGAGTTCAGATAATGTGAGACCTAGAACTTGGGTTCCTAACTGTGATGGATAAGGCATCTCTTGGGATAAATATATCTGTCTAAAAATATCCCTGAATAATATATATGTATACATTTTTTTTATGCAGAAAAGGATACTTATAACATCATCTATCAGAAACTTAAATGCTAATTCTAAACCAAGAGGAATATAATTATTTCAATGCTGCCTAGGAAAATGTGTCATACAGTTCAAGCAATTAGGGAAAGACATCAACAAAGAGAAATCTCTTCTAGTAGAAAATTGTAAATAATGAATTTTATTCAAACAAGCAAGACCCTGAATTATTATAAAGTAAGCATCAATTATACATATAGTTTAATATTTTATCATAACATTTATATTAGGATAGCAGTGAGTTGTGCTCCAGAGAATTAATTCATATGGCTCATCGGGCTTTTGGGTACCTTGCCTGCCCCCTCAGTGGCTCTTGGAAGGTAAAGCTGACATGGTGTCCTTTGTCAACCCTTGGGAAAATGGGGAGCTGTTGCAGCTTGTAGAAGTCCCAAAGGCTCAGGAGAGCATCACAGTACAGTGGGATTTATTTTAAGCAGAAGGCAGAGAACATCTACAGTGCTGGAGACATTGCCAAACTAAACTTTCCAGAAGATGAAGGCCAGGTTGGTAAGAAAATTGGACACTGTGTTACCTGAGGTCAAAGTGAAGATCCAGTGGAGTTTTTTTTTTTTTTTTTTTTTTCCGTTTTTTTTCTTTTTTCGTGTCTGGCAACGGATCGCAACCCTCAGTGTCGCACCCGCACCTCGCTCAGCCAGTGAGCGGGAACCGGTCTGTATGTGGGATCCGAACCCTCGGTGGGAGCGCTGCCGCGCTCCCAAGCGGCGCACTGTAGCAGTGCGCCACCAGGCTGGCCCTCCAGTGGAGTTTTTGATAGGTGTTTTCCAATCCCTACAGAGCTGCTACGTGGAAGAAGGAGTAGCCCACAAAGACAGCATTTTTTTCAGAAGACAGAACTCAGGTCAGTGGGTGGAAAATTTAGGGAGACAGATTTTGATTCAATATTTATGTAATCTATGTTTTTCCATGTTACTTCAGGAGACAGCATGGTGTAGTGAAAAGAGTCAGATCTATTTTCAGATGCTGGTTTCACATCTTACTAGTCATGGATTTGGAACCTGTTGCTTAGGTCCTCTGAGACTTTGTTTTCTCCACTGTAAACTAACAATCCTGCTACCAGCTTCATAGTGCTGTGATCAGCATTAAGGGTGAGAGCACATAAAAGAACAAGTATAATGATCACAGATGCTCGTATTTTGTGAATATTGTTGTCATTAGTATTCAGCCTCATAGACAAATAGGGCCACAGTGGCATTAATGAAACATTTCCCTACATCAGCTCATTCTTGCTCTTGAGGATGACTGGTCTTGTCAGATTCTTCTCAGATAGTTCTGAGAAGCCTCTGGACAGTCTCTTGTGTGGAAGAGGCTTTTCAACTACTCTACGGGTTCCACCATTTGTTATCCACTATACCTCTCCTTTGTAGTCTGATTCATTATGACAATATCTATCGTGCAGGCCACTGATTGGTCAGAAACCTAGAGCCCCTTGATGATCATATATTCCTTCCCAATCCAGCTGTAGACTAGTCTTGTTCCTTGCTGAAGAAATTGGTAAAGGGCCACAAAAAATGAATATATTGTGTAATGTCGAATATACCAATTATCCTCATTTGAGCGTCACATATTGCACACAGGTATTGATATTCAATTCTGTAGCCTAAAGATATGTGCAATCAATTATGTTTCATTTAAAAGAAAGAAAGAATTCTAGCGGTGATATACTTCTCACAATCAACTTGCGTCTTAACCCCGATGCAAGCTGGATTCAGTGAATTAGCACCCTGTGATCCTAATATCTTATGTAGAAATTTGCTTATTATTTTTCCTTTCAGTGCACTTACTGCTTCAAAGGACTCAGTATTGAGCCTATAGGGGCTAGAGGGAAATATGGAAGACTGACAATGTGGTATAATTAACATGGCCTCACACTTTGACACTATCTTATTGTCCTTGGGTTAAATTTATGTTTCCTGAATCTCTCTTCCATTGGTTAAGCTGACTCTACTACCTCCACTGGCTTGACAGACACATTTGAATCTGAGGGGTTCCATATTTATGTTCTAAGGTTTAGAATCCTGATGTATAAAGGGAATGTTAATAATTAGAATTACGCTCCCAAATGAAATGAGGTAGCTCAAGAAAAAATAACCTCCTTCCAATGGAAATATGTAAGCAGAGGCTCAACACTCATGTGGGGGATGGCAGAGAAATAATTGTATATGTGATTCTATATGAAGGAAGGGCAGAAGTGTGGACTGAGTATCCAATAAGGTTCTTCTTATCTATAATGTTTTAATGCTCCCTGAACAATTCTGCTACTATGTTAGTATCTGTGACAGGATAAGGAAGATCAGGAACAGCAGCCACAGTGAGCAGAGGGAACTAATGTGCATACACAGGCACACAGAACACAACATAATGATCCTTTGTTGAGAATTGGTTTGGTCCTTTCTTCAGTTTTCTCTTAGTGATTACTTAACACTGTTAAAAGATGTTTAGCAGCCATTAGTACACCCAGTAATTCAAATATGGAAGATATTTGGTAAATATGCTAGTAAGTGAGTCCAGAGAATTGCCACTTTCCATTCATTTTCTACCTTACACTACAAGGTATGTTTAAGAGTTTATTTGCCTTGCCTCTCCAAACATAGGGCAGGGCTCATGGCTTACCCTTTCTTGTGGTCCGCGGGGATTCCAGCTTTGTCATTCATAGAAGGTGTTCGGTTAATGATTGACATCACAGTTTCATCCAGGACAGCTGGTGGTACTCACTCTGCTAGATCTAAAATGGCTCTGCTATGATCTCTGACACTTAAAAGGTCCATTTTTAATGCATAAGAAGATTCTGAGTTGTTCAGGATTTTGAATTTTTTGTTTGGCACCCTGCAGCTCAGAAGTAAAATGGTTTAGATCAAAATAAACTGAAAGAGAAGAAAGAAGACCCTGTGTTCTAGTTCTAGTGCTACTAATTTCTAGACATATGGTCTTGGACAAATTAATTAACTTCTTTTGAATCTTTGTTTCTTCATCTCTAAACACCATTTAAATTGAACTATAGTGGTATTATTTACTTAGCGAAGGACAAAGAGATGTTTATGTACTATACTGAAAAGGTCAAACAGATGGGATCATTTTAGATTGAAAGTGCATGTGTGGGAGTCACGCCTTTTGTGAGCCACATAACTTCCCGTGGGGTCTGCTAACTTGCTGTGTGCCCAGCAGGAGCCCAAAAAGTCTTGTCATGGTGATAAATACGACACCGTTAAATAAGGCCACATTTAGCACAAAGAGAAACCTGGGAAAGAAAACAAAATGAAAATCTAGACCTCATCTTGAGGTACTTTGTGTGACTTTGGATAGGTCAATTTACCACTTTCAACTCTTTACTTGATTCACAGAAAGAACCTAGCAAAGGGAGGGAAGGCATATAAGCAGAATAGCAGAAAAGATTGTTGAGCCCATGAGGTGGGAAATACAGCACTCTGGAATGTATGACCCCTGAAACTCCTGGCTTCTTAAATCTATTCCCCCAAAGGGACAGACTTCCCATAAAAATTACTGCTAGACAATGCTCATCAAGGCATTTGTGGGAGTCGCTGGATACATGGTATGTTTGAATTGGGATTTTTAGAGATGATGTTAGATTAACCTCTTAATTTTATAGATAGGAAAAGAAAGTCTCAAAGAAGTTATCGAATTCTTCAAAATTATATCATTTGTGAGAGCTAGGACCAGGTTTTCAAGGCTTTGAGCTACTTGAGAAGTATGTTTTTACCTATTTTGCTTATTTTTGAGTTTAAGTGACAGAAGATAATCTTATTTTCTTGGCGTCTTAGTTTTATAATGGCCTCGTTAATGCCCCTCATATCTTGTTTGTAGAAACAAAACAAATCAAAAAAACAATTCACTTCACAAATATATTATGTGCCATCCAGGCACTGCCCAGTGTTGCGCATTGGTAATACAAGCTTGCTGCAAGGTACTTGTTGCCCTTGAATAGATTTCCTTTTACATTCCTTCACATTATTCATATTAAGCAATCTGCTTAGTCAAGAAATGACAACATGTTGTAAAGATATATGAATGTATAAAATATAGGCATTCAATTTATGACTCACTCTTATAGTGGCCTTGATATAACACAGTCCAAAGAACAATTTCCTGCATTAGACATTAACTACCATCAGTTTTTTCTCTCAGGAAATAAACAGCCTCTGTCTTAGAAATAGATATTTTCTCTGCTAATGAACTTTTTACTCCTTGGGAGTGTTTTATTCAAATCTGAGACTACAGCATAGAACGAGCGGCTTCATAGGGAGGAGGAAATAGAAATGCCATCAGACCCTACTTCCCTACCCACCTGTGCATAGATGTGGGCAAAGGGTTATGAAAAAGACAGCACTTGCAATAGCACAGGCCAGGGAACTGGGTGTCAAAGTCAATGTCCATGTCAGGATAGCTGCCCAGCTTCTTGTAATGTCTTGAATGCTCTTAATCCTTTTGCAAATACTTGCTTGGTTGTAAGACAAGCCAAAACAGAACTGATGGTGTTTCAGCAGAGAAAGAACTTGTGGCTGCTTGGATAAAGTATAGCAAAGAAAACTGTCTCTTAATAATATAAAAAGAGTTTTTCATTTAGAGCTAGTGTAGAAAATATGCCCTCCTGAAACTCTTTTATTATTATTTTTTCTTTTCAAAAAGCAGAGTGACCTGAGCAAGATTAAATAAGCAAATCGATGGCTTTCTGGGTTTAAAGCTGCTGATCTCCCTTTACACTGAAATTTTGACAGAGATTCTGCCCAAGAGAGAAAAGATGAACCGAGTCCCATATGACACGGAAAGATGCAGGACAGGCAAATGAAAATAGTCCCAGGAGAGCAAATAATCTCTCCAGGCCTGCAAATGATTTGCTTCTGCTCTATAGTTTGACTCTTCCTAAATCTGATTTCCAAAACAAATTAATCCACCCCTGAAAAAAGGATACCAACTTTCCATCTGACAATGATAAAAATGTCCCTGTCTGCATACTTCTGATGAGTGAGTGTCCAGGTCATGGAAACAGAGATACCCTCTTCCACTTTAATGTTTGTGTTGATAGGCTCTGTTTGGAGGATTATTTCTCAATGTCATCATTGATGATATACAGTGAGAGAAAAACAGGAGGAAGGAAAGCAGAGAAGGATGTGCTAATGTTATGATGTTTTAGTAGCATTTTCAAATCCTAAGTTCTTCTACCAATCAGACCATGTCATTTAAATTTAAGACTGTAATGACATTGGCTTACAGAAATATTTTTACTTGTGTGACTTCACTCATCCCTTGATGCCAAAGTTCAAAAGGGTGTGTAAATAAGATGGGAGGAGGGACACATTATCATTGACCAACAACAACGGCATCAAAAGTAGCTCAAACTGTCAACAAGTCGAAAGCTGAAAATGAGCTGAGGCTTGTGAAAAATACTAATTGATACAAAAATGACTTTAAAAGCAATATTCAGAGAAAAGAGTAATGAAGATCTGGTCCTGGCACAGATGGTGTAACCTTAAAAAATGTCCCAGAGAAGGCCTGTCAAGGATCTTTCTGTTAGAAAGTAGCAAACAAACATCTCCAATATGACATAACTGGAGCTCTAAATTAGTAAATCGATGGTATGAAAACATCTATCTTCTTTAACTCATGTTAAGTAAGTAAACTAAGGAAATTTTATTTTTAGAACACAAAATTTTTGTATATTTGGTTGCGAAATTTGTCTATTATGGAAAACTATGGAAAATGGAAAATATCTCCCCCTCACCTTACAAAAAATAGATGTAAACTATTATTGTCCTGGTATTTTTTTTCTTTTTCTTTTTAGTAGATGCCAGGAAAAAAAATAAATAAATAAAAAGAAGCTAGAAGACCTTAATATATTTTTATAAAACCTTTCTAGAAAATTATATTACTTTATCAACTTATTTTCAAGACTTGTGAGTATTGAACATAAAAAAGCAGTGATAATTAGAAATCAGCGTTTACTCATTAAAACAATTTGTGTCAGAATAAACTCACTGCATTTTTATAGTCTCCAGTCTTCAGTGCAGAATTTAATAGAGTAGTAGGTTATACATATAGAAATATGTGGAAATAAAGTCAGAGGATAGCAAGTTCATGTGAATCACAAGTGGCTGAAGGGCTGTACCCAAGAACTGCCATACAATTTTGTACACCCAGTGGGGAGGGTCTCTAGGATGTGCAGCAAGGCCCTGTACTGTGGTGGTCTTGCTGGATGCCTTTATCAGTGAGTTTAATGATGAAGTAGAAGTTATGCTTACCTATTCTGTGTCAACTACCAAACTGGGCAATATACAGGAGCCACACTGTGTCACTAAAAGGATGCAGGGCTTGGAGCTCAGGTGAGTTTGAATTCCAGCCTCACACTAGTTGCCTGACTCTTGACCTCCAGTTTTCTCATTTGCTAAATAGCATTGGCCTGGAAGGGTAGTGAAGATTACGAGTTCATGTGTATAAAATGCTTAACTTAAAGTCTGTGTTCCCTCTCTTTCCTTTCTTCTTGTAAAATGGGTTTTAAAAATGATTTTAGGCAAGTCAACCAGTGGTTTGGTTCACACAGAATTAGAGCCTTCAACAATAAGTGAGCCCATGTATAAATGTCTACACTACTTCTATGCAAGGTTGAAGAGGACCTTACTCTTTATGGGGGGGTGCATTTAAACTTCACTACTAGCAGTGTCTGGTTATTTTTTCAGTGTTTCCACTTAGCAGAAATACACACACATACTTACTATACCTTCTTTTCCCTTCTTTCTACACAAAAGTTAATATGACAATTTCCGTCGCAAAGGTGCCAGTATGCACTGTTTTCTCACTTAGTGTATCGTGGATATGAAGACATCAAGGTGTGAGAGGTTAACTCCTTCTCTGTAATGAACTCAGTCACTCAGTCCAGGTTTTGCAGGTCAGTAGGAGTTTGCCAGACAGATGGAGGAGGGAACGGCTTTCTAATATGAGGAAACCAGGTATACTAGGGCCCACTCGCCCACTTATTTAATTTGTTCAACAAATGTCTATTGAAACTTAAACATGCCAGGCCAAAGGCTAAATATTTTTTGTTCATTGTGTCATTTAATTCTCACCACAACCTTATGAGGTAAATAATATTATTTTCCTCATTCTACAGATGAGGAAATTGAGGTTAGATAGACTAAGTAGCTTATTCAAGTCAAAAGATACCTAATAGAGGAAGTCAGATTTGGAGCCAGCAAGTTTTGCTCCAGAGTCATGCTATTAATCACACACTCAGCTTCCAGATACAGGCTGGGTTGGAGCAGAGAACGTTCTAGAAGTAGGGGCAGCAAGGCAAACGCCTGGGGGTAAAGGAGCATGCGTGTAGGGGAGCTGACACTCTCCTTGGGGGCATTGAGAGTAGTAGCAGTAGTTGTATTACAGTTGGAAAAGACGTGGCAAGAGATGAGGCTGAAGATGTCAGCAGGCATGGTGAGGGTTTGTGAGTCGTGAGACTCACGTCCTGTTTCTTGTGCATGGGCCAGATAGTAGTGACTGTCTTCAGCCCTTGGTAGTAACCTCACAGAGAAGCCTGCTTTGCCAGGCCTGGAGGCTGGGACTGGGAGAGAAAGGCTGCAGATTGCATGGGGTCATTTGCCACCAGAAACCTGCAGACTTAAACATGCTTGTGGGCAACCCAGAGTGGCACCCTGGATTCCCTGGGCAGTTAGGGGGCAAATGAAGTTTCTGAAGCTCTTACAAGCATGGCTCTAACTCTTGACTGGACTGGGGCAGCATACCTTGGGTGTATCCATGGCTTCTGCTGAATGCCAATTGTGATTGTAATGTCATCACAGGGCATCTTTATCTTTGTCCCTTACTGTCACTTTAAATTGATTCAGTGGGGGAAGCTCTTCCCTTTACAGTGATTGGCAACCTCCATGAAATTCTCTGGTCACATTTGATAATAAAGAGGCATATCTTTAAGTCACAAAACACTGGCAACATTTGAATCATGAAAAGGTGGCAGGGAAGTCCTTGCTTGACTGATGATCCAGCATCACCCTCTCTCTGGACTTGGCAGGTGGTGAGCAGGCTCATTTTGCCCTGGTGCTTTCTTGGCTCTTAGAAGACCCTTCTCCCCATGCCCACCCCCAAATCAGTGAGGGTCTTTTGGTTAGGTTGACCTCTGTGAACAGTAGAAGGCGTGTGTGATCTGCTGGGCGCTCCTCTCAGAGGGACCCAGGGAAGCCCTTGGCCGGCTCAGCTCTTTTTGGGCTTCTCATGCTCGACTTTCCCTGGTCTCCGAGGTCCTTGACCCACACTCACATATTCTTGGTTCTGGTGACTCCAGGCCTTCTGGTGTCCCTCTCCCCTCCCCCCACTCCCCTCACTCATCCCACCCTCCATCTCAGCACAGCCCCCCTTTTTTGCGCCTTGTCAAAAAGCTAATCAGCCCTCTCTTGCCCTCTAGGTTTTCAGGTGGGAGTCAGACACCAGTCTAAACCACAGAGGACAAGTACTCAGTACTTGGAGTAGCTGTATTGAAGTTATCTTCCTCTGGCATGAGTTGAGGGGCCAGCACCTGCTACTGCTCTTTCCAGAAAGTTCTTTCTTGAGTTTAGGGGTTTGCAGGTAGGGGTATCTCCCACTCCCTTGGAGCAGAGATGGGGTGGTTTTGACTCAGAGAAGAGGCCTCATCAAATAAGTCCTTTCCTGTCCTAAAATTCTCTTCTAACTTCCAACTCTACACCTTTTTATACCTTCTATGTGGTTGAGGCATTTAAGTCATCTAATGTAGATCCTGGCCACTTACTTTGAAACATTTTTGCTTGTTCGTCTATCTACCCACTTTATAATGTGCTGGTCAAAACTTCCATTTCAATATCAGATACACCATAGATATTATCCTTTTTCTCTGCTTCAGTGAGTGTGCTCTTTCTAGAGTATGCATACAACCACATGACTCTCCTCCTTAAAACCCCTCAATTAGTTCTCAAAGTCCAAGGAAGACAATAGCATCCACATACACAGATAAATAAGTCATTGCTAAATTAGATGCATAGAATGCTGAAGCAGTGAACAAATGGGGAAGGGGTGAGGGGAGAGGAGCCAGGCTCTCTAGCCCCCAGCCTTAGACTAGCAGCATATAACCAGGAAGGTTACAAGCATGCACTGTGACTCCAGAGTGTCTGGGTTCAAATTCCCGCCCTGCCACCTACTAGCTATTTGACCTACGAAGTTACTGATCTTCTCTGTGCCTTGGTTTCTTCATCTGTAAAATGGGGGTGATAATAGTTCCCTCTTATGGTTGTTGTGAGTTACTGTTTTTAAGGTGCCTAGAAAAACGCTACATATATAATAAGTGCTACATAAAGTTTCTTAACTAAATATAAAATGTTACTTCCTTTTCCTGCAAGTCTTAAGCTCTTGCCCTGACCGACTTAGAGTTACCCTGTGTTACTCAGCTTAGCCAGCACCTCTTCTGAGAAGCCTAGAATGATCCTCAAACTTCGTTCAGGCGTTCCTCTTACACACCATTGATGCATTGTATATGTATCAATATCACCACGACGATCTCACTGTGTTGTAATTGACCTCTCCTGTAGACTATAAACACGGTGCTGCTACAAGCAGGAACTATATCTCACTCATAGTTGTATAAACAGAGGTTTAGAGGGTCTGATACCCATTAAATATATGATGAATGGATAAATAAATGAATAAGTGATAGAGAAATTCTGATAGATAATAAAATTATGTACTTAAAATTTGATTGTTTTCTTTCAAGATAAGAAAAACCTTCTCTGATTGATTAGATTTTTCAAAGGTTTTATGTGAAATTATAATCTCCCAAGTCATTTTTAAGGGAAAGAAGTTTAGGGATTCATCTAAAACTCAGATTTACAAAAAGCTAAATTGAGTTTGACTGATTACTACAGTTTTTACCACACTCTTCCAGTATATTGAAAATAGGATTCAATTCAATATGTATTTATTGAGTGCCTTTCTAGGCAAAGCACTGTGAAGGATATAAGCATGAATAAAATATCACCCCTGCCATGCAGGAACTTAGAGTCTAGAAGAGAAGACAGATGCACAGGGACCGGTAAAACAAGGTGGAATACAACAAAGGTAGATGACTGGGAGTTCTAAAAGAGAGGGGTTTAGTTTATTAACATTTCTTTTCAAGAATCTGTTTTTTAAAGTGAAGTCCTAATTCCTAATTACTTTGCTTCTTTTTGATTTATTATTAACTCCTTTTCACCTCCAGAATTTACTCTGCCAACTGTGTTGGAAGAACAAATTCTTGATTATATAATTCACACAGAAATCAAACGGCTATTTTACAACAGCTCTGCTTTTCCTCTTCCCAGATTCTGTTTTCTTATCTTTTGAATGAGCCTAGATTAATTTCTGTAGCGTGTGGTGGCAACGTTCCCTATATAGGAGACCGATATTGTCAGTATAGAATTTTAGAGCTTGAAAGAAGTTCAGAGATTTCTGGTATATACACTCATTTTATTGTAATTATTTTATTTTATTACAAAAATCAAGATGTAGGGTAACTTGACAACAAAGCTAGTTACTAGAACAACCAAAAGAAAACACCAGCAATACGTACAATTCCTTTTTTTTTCCATTATACCATGCTGCTTCTAAAATAATTTTAGACTATAGGAAATGCAGTCCTGGGGAAGATATTTATAACAAGTCTCTGGCTCATTTAGCATGCTGTTGTTTGGGATATCCAGCTGCACACTTTGTTCTTGTCAGTAATAAATTATTTCCTGACAATTTGGTTGATAAACGGGATTCCAGCCTCAATGATTTGCACACATCTTTTAAAAAATGGTCAGGTTAACTATTCTAAATAGACTTTTTGTCCTTCACTTATCTTCCAGCATGAAGAGAAGAAAGATTCGAGATCTTCAATAAGAGTGTAAATCACACATACAGACAGAACACTGTTTATACAACATTTAGGGTGAAGGCACCCTTTTATGAGCTTTGCTAATCCAATAGAGATTCTCTGAAAGCCACAAAATCTTTCCTGTGGCCTGAAACTAGCTAAGTTTACTTTTCTCGCTTCCCAGTGGGCTAAGATACAAAGTACGTGGACATCTCAAATGTTTGAAAAGCAAAACAGAATCAGGCGGAGGAGGTAGGGAGGGGAACGTGGGGGTGGCCAATAAGGATTCTTTTACAACTCATATTTCTCTACTGAAAACTGAGATTTCTGGTCACATTAGGGCAGAATAATTGATAGCAGCTGCAGATGGGAAGGTTTGAACATGTATCTCCCCAGGCAATATTTTCTTTGGTATTCTCTATGGTATGTCGTAAAGTGTAGCAGTTTAATATTGAGCTATAGTTTCCTTAGTTAGCTAAGTGGACCAAAACAATTTATTTATTTATTTTTCTTTTAAAAGACTTGCCTTGTTGTCTGCTCTAGCCCACCACTGGGTGGCTATGACATTTGCCTGGCATTCATGTTGGTGATGTTGGGAATCCCTCCTGCAGTCCGTGGTGAATAAACACAGAGGACACTGGCTGGCACCATTTTGACCTGGAAATCCAGAATCCTTGGCCTGATAAGTCAGGGGGAATCAGACTTACAGGAATGGCTTCCCTCTTGGCAGCCATTGTTAGTAATGGCAAGAGAGAGCATGTTGATCTCTGAGTTTTAGTACAGGAAATAAACAAGTTATAATTTAAGAGATAATAATAATTCAAAATGGCAAAAAAGAGTCCAATACATTTCCAAACTTATGAGCTAAAAGGAGGAATATGGGAGTTCTTCGATATGGGTTTTCTTAAAAGGGCAGGTCTCTGATCTGTTTAACAAAATGTTTTTTTAAGAACTTCACATTCCTTCCTTTACTGAAGGGTTTTCATTTTAAATGGTCTTACTGTGATAAATAGAATGGAAAGGATATGAAAAGGCTATTAAAATGATCACAAAAGTTCAGGTCATAAATTACCTCTTGATTCAGACTGTCAGCAGGTAAGTCAATTGCTTCAATGTTAAGACTAATCGGCTGGACTAGAGAATTGGTTATAAATGACTTCAGACATCTGGATCAGATATAAGTCATCAGATTGGCCAGTGGAATCCAACCTGCCCCGAGCAGTCTCCTCATTTGAGCAATAGACATTAGGTGTTATTGCGTTACTGGTATTTTGCGGTATCGGCTGGCCACTATGCCACAAAGCATGACGGGATTAAAAACAGACGTAATATGGGATAATGGTGATTAGCAGCCTGGGTATCTCATCGGAGAGAAATATATGGCCAAATCAAACAGTTAGCTACTGAACGTTTACCATGGACCTGGTTCATCAGCTAAGTAAATTGTTATTGGATTGCTATGCTCAAGAACAGTCATATTTAACCATTTTGAATCCTTCCTAAAATGCCTACCCCAGACACACCATCTTGCCCAATATCCTCCTTCCCTGCCCCTTGCAAAAATACAACACCAGGAATGGTTTATACTCCATAGTGGTATGCGTGTATGTAAGAACCAATAAGTTTTTAAATAAAGAATTTCTTGGGATCAGAAAAATGCAGGATCAAGCCAAACTGGGAAATGAAGTCAGTAGCAAGGCACCCTCATCTGACTTAATGCTCATGCCTTTGGGATTCACTCAGCTATTGTCCTCTCCCTGTAAACATTGCTAATTGGTTAAAATACAATAAAACCAGGACAGTAAAAAAAAAAGCTTGCCTTACTCATTGCATCCATTTGGTGATCAGCAAAACATTTTTAATATGACAATGGGCTTATTCTCTTCCAGATAAAATTTCTCGTAGTCTTTGCCCTCAACTCCTGATAACTTTTTACTTCAACAAAATACTCATTTGAACTTTAAAATTATATTAGTGCCAAATACCTCACTTAATTCTGTGGTTGCTAAAAAAAGAGGTGTTCTGCAAAACTAAATTTCCTAAATTTCAGAAAGTTATATATTTTTTAACTTCAAACCTTTTAGAAAATGGGCTTATTTTTATTGGAAACCTTTATAATTATATTTGAAACTTCTCTGCTTTCTTAAACATCTTAAAGAGCATATTAAACATAACTATTTTTATGACTCAGGTATAACCATAAATATAAATGTACCAATGCACTTATGGCCTGTTAAAAGCATGGAGAAGTTTTCCCTTTCAATAAATCTCTATATTATCTCCAATTACTATATTTTATTTGTCTGCTTTTAGTAGTTTTTCTGTTAGCTATTAATCCTTGTCATTCTTGGTGTGCCTGTTCGGTTACTCATTTCTATTCCCTTTTCTTTTACAGCATTAATCTGCTATGGTCTAGAAACTACATAGCTAACATTCTTAAAATTTTGTGAAAATAGGAGAAAAATGCTTTATGGAGTGAATGGGCTTTACCGTCTGGATGTCAGGAAAATGATTTTTGTTGCCCAGAGGCCTTATTTGCTTATGTAATGAAGGGACAAAAATTATTTGCTTTCAGTTGACACCAGACTCTTTTTATGGGAAAGTCTTTGAAATCTGCATAACTCTGCCACTAACGTTCCAGGTGCCTTGATACCCTGGGGAGTGTAAAATGAATATATTCATAGTAATATGGGCTCTTTTAGGCATGCAAAATGTACATCCTAGTACACATTCTCAGGTGGCTCTCCTGTGAGAAAAACGTGGAGATGTCAGGAAAATAAATGCTCAAAGTGTTGACTCATAAGTGTTGTGCTATATGTTTCGTTTTAATATTAACTTAGCTATTTTTAGTTAGAATAAGTTCAATAACAATCACCTGCTTATGTTTCTGTTTATGCATTCTAAAAAGGAGAGTTAAGCCAAACTTCACTGGCAAAAAAACCATAAGCTAGATGACAATTAAAGGTAGACACCTTATTTTTGCCATATAGATGCAAAATCTTTGCATGTGGGAGGATTCTATGAAATCTCTTGCTGAGTTTTCTTAAAAAAAATGTTTAGTCACTGAATTAAAAATTTTCCCCCTCAGGGAGTAAGTGAAAATTTTAATGTGTGTTTCTGACTTATTCACGCCTAGTATAACAGTCTTTTCTTTATAAGTAAGTTCTACATCCTAAAATACTAGGATGCTCTGATAGCTAAGGCATATTATAGACTTCTTAACAAGTATTTCAATTCTCTTATTTCTGATCCAGGAAGTCTCTTTAGTGGGTCACAAATGAACTTTAATTGCATTTTGAAATTAAGAACATGTTCAATTGGTTGCTAAAGTTGAGAAATCCGTAAAATGAAGGGTATTGTTTCCCTTCTTAAATAGAAATTTTGCAAAGTCATTACTTAGCAAAGTGCCCTAGGAAAGCATATATGAATTTGTAGTTCTTTTTAAAAAATTATTTTGTCAAAGTTGTTTCTCTTTAATCTTTTCTACATTTTTTTTCTCTCCAAGTTGTTAACTTGTACCGATGTTGTTAAAATTGTGTGGTTCCTTCTGCTGGAGTTTGTGTGTGTGTGTGTTGGTGGGTGGGTGGGTGAGTGGAGTACGAGGGGTGGGTTGTGTGGAGAGAATTGAAATTTGGAGGTGTGTATTTGGTGATGTGTTTGGGGAGTTGATGTCAATCTTGAGAGCTGACTGCCTTCAGCTTGGCTGATAACAGTTATTTTTCTTTCCTGTCTTCTTCTTCCTTTTAAATCACTAAAAAGGTTAAATGTTTTCAGGATCTAATTAAATCTACTTGGTAGGATCTGCATCCATGTCGCGATGAACTGTTAGGACATTGGATTTACACAGCTATGGAGTTATTCCCAATTTCTGCTTTGTCTTCACATACGGTAGTTTGTTTACCTCTTTTCTGTGGCTAAAAATGAAAAACAGTAAACACAGAGACCATTTGCTCTGCATTTTGCCATCTTTCTGAGTATTACGCAACACTTTGGCTCACTGGGCAGAAAGTTTCAGAGTCTGAATCCAGGACAAATGCCAGTTATGTGTGATCAGCTAGACCAACTTCACTTTAAATATTAAAGAAGTGTCCCTTTAAGGCACCTTCTCTGACCTCCAGTGCAATTTATTTCACAGGACATGAAAAAGAAATCATCAAAAGATAAACTTCCTGAACTGTATTTGTGAGCTAATTCTCAATCTACTTATAAATATTATTAGGAGTATTGGCTAAGTATTACCACATGTCAGGGCAGTATTTAGAGAATCAAAATGCCGTACACAGCATTGCAAATTCTGTCATCCTCAGTCATTTTAACTTTATACTTGTGGTGTGTTATGAAGGCTATTTCCCCTTTAGGAACACGTGCTGTGTGTAAATTATTAACTCATTAATTCCTGACGTCCTCAGGCCCCAAGGACAAACAGTTTATTTTTCTCTAGCTTGCTGGTTTCATAAATGTGGAAACTAGAAAACTTGTAGCAGGAAATTAGTGCTAAGCCAAAAATAGAATCCAGCTCTTTTACTTTTAGTATAGGATTGAAGACCTTTTGCCTGGAAATAAATTTATGCTATTTGTGGGCATGATATCAATTGAGATTAGGGAAATTGTTTTTGACTTACTATAACTTTTAATTATTTGAAATTGCTTTAAAGCATAAATATGACGTTTTGGTTTTAGGAAAAATACTACCCTTAAAGCACTAACACTAAGTTGGAACTCATTCAACGAAATTAGTAATGTGCTGGGAGAGAGAGTTTGATGAAGTCAACACATATAAGTTTGACTCCACATCATGTATCCCATGAGTCCAGTTGTCACCTACTGTGTGATGCTTGGAGAAGTCAAGGAGTAGTAAAACCGAGAGGAACAAGTCCTGAAATTTGAAAAAGAGCAAGTTTATGATGATTTTTGTTTTATATCTTTCAAAATTCTCCAGAGGCCTCACAAGCTATTTGGCATTTTCTGAAAATAAATTTTCTACTATATTCTATACTATTTGCTACAATTCTATACCATATGTTATAATTATATGCTTAATAACAGCTTGTTTTAAGATCATGTGTGAAGAATGTATTACAAATACACTTTGAGGCTATGACCACAATAATAACAACAGAGAAGGTAGCTGAATCTAAGATTTCGACAAATACTAAAAAAGTGTTTATTGAAGCAACACTGATTTAAAAGGTACAGATAAAGCTAAGGAAATAAGAGGAGAAAGCAAACCCAAATAGGTGCAATTTAGGTCCACAGTAGAATATTTGAGCATTTACATGATGAAATGCTTCAGGCAATATTTTACATTAAGCATTTTCTAAAGAACTGAGAAATTCTTCTAGGAGTTCCTCAGCATTACTGTTACTTTTTTCTTTCCTTAATATGCTTTGAGCACTAAAGTTCCTGTGAGTATCATCACCATTGTAATCATGCTATATAGATATGTTGCCAGTCACATGAGTTTGCAAATTAAAAGAAAGAGACAAATGACCAGTGGGCAAGGCATAAAGAGAACTCAGTAGTTTTACACTGGAGAAACAGGAAAAAAGACACAGGAAACTATATTTTTACTGAAGATGTTTTTCCTTTCAGGTAGGCTTTCATATCTCAATTGTGGAAATTTATGAACATTCATAAAAAAATGTGATGTAAGAGTGGTTATTTGCATAGCAGAACGTGGCTGTTGATTGTTTTTTAGATGAAATAAGATTTGGCTAATTAAAGCTTACTTGGGGATGGTGATGGAGGTAGGCTGATGAGCAGAGTGAGGCCTGTAATGAAGGTTTAATGAGGGAAGCTTTGCATCCCCTGGTTCTCAATCCTGGCCATTCAGGAGAATCATTTCAGGAGCTTACACAAAATACTGACGTCTGCCACAACCCCCTCTCTGTAATGCCCCCTCCCTCCATGTTCTGACTCAGTCCAGAGGGGAAGACATGCAAGACACGCAAGAGTAGGTTTTCAGTTTACCAACTGGTCCGATGACTAGTGCTAAAGATTGCTTAGAAATAGCGAAGAGGGAAAAAACCATGGAGAAAATTATCGTACAGAGTGGACCAAGATGGGAAAGAGAATGAGTTGACAGAAACAGTGGGAAAAGAGGCATGACATTTATGGACAAATACATCCAAAGAATTTAATTGAGATAAATAGAAAGTGAGTAAATATTCTCAGGAGACATATTCTTTGCTATGTGTGGTATAAAGTAGATAATTGGTATTTCTGGGTTAATCTCCCCGAAGCCAGCTTTTTCACACTAAATTTCCAGCAACTGCTAACGAGTTCCACTGTGCATTCAACTAGAAGCCTCTGAAATTGGTACCAGACAAAGAAAGCCCTCAGGCACTCTCAGCAGGCCACAATATTCTGGATCAATTAAGTAAGAAAGGAACAAAAGGGCTAAATTGGTAAGCCAATGGTAAGACTGAGAGTATCTATGAGGTTTCTACCCCAAAACAAAATAGTTGAAGAGTTATGCAATTTGTGTGAGGTTTCTGAGGAATCTTTATTTTGCAAGATTTGTAACACTATGTTATTTTGGCTGAAGCTACCATAAAAACAAAGTCATTTCAGACAGTGCAATGAAAATCTTTGCACTTTTTCTGTTTTCTAACCACAGGGGCCTATCATTCTACAAATATATCAGGCCAGGCTACCTACCAGCTTTAAATCTCATTCTGAAAGGCACCTTCTCTGTAAAATTTCCTACACTTGGTAAAAGATAGTATCCAGGTATGCTCTTATCCAGAACACACACATCTTTAATATCACTCTTCTGTTCTGTTTACACATTTTCTTCTTTTTTTTTGGATAGACTGAGGGTAATTGAAATAGGGTTTACAGCAGTGCCTTGGAGAGTGTTTTTAATTGAATTGGAAAGCTAACCTTCTTTTTGGTCACAAGAACCTATAATGAGAGAGAGCTCAACAAATATGCTTGTTGCGTTAAGTTTACAACCTTCACCTATTTGGAAATTTTCCTTTTCTCCAGTCCCTTAGAAGCAACTTTAGTTTTGTCAGTGGAGCCTGTCCTGCAGTGAGTTTTTGGGTGTGTGTTCATCAGCCCCAAGAGGTGTCCAAATCAACTAGAAATATATGAAAAATTTGCTTGCTTGCACAGCACTTGTACTTAGAGGAGGAAGAGGTTCTATAATTAGATTCCTTAAAGTTGCTTATGGCCCAAACCAGATGATAAAATAAAACATTATCAGAAACAGTGAAAAACTAAAGGCTCTCTCACTGAAATCTGAAATTAGATAAGGGTAGCCATTTTCATCACTGCATTCACACTGGAAAATAAAAGGCAAAATTTATTAGCTGCAGCATTGTGACAGTCTACTTAAGAAAAAGAAAAAACAAAAAAGCAACTGAAACCAACTGG
Organism: Galeopterus variegatus; assembly: GCF_000696425.1. Classification (NCBI taxonomy): domain Eukaryota; kingdom Metazoa; phylum Chordata; class Mammalia; order Dermoptera; family Cynocephalidae; genus Galeopterus; species Galeopterus variegatus. The sequence continues at coordinate 428,069 of NW_007726388.1, read as the reverse complement.
AACTTTACTGAAATAAATAGAATTTAGGAAAGTGGCTAGATATAAAACAAATTTAAACATTGATAGATTTTATTTATGTTCATAAAATCATTTGAAAATATAATTTAGAAAAACCCCAGTTCATGAGAAATAAAAGTACATAATACACATAAATTTAATAAGCAATTTGCACGACAGCTATCAGAAAAGTAATACAAGTTTATTGAAAGACATAAAGGGGAATCTATTAAATACAAAGCTGTGCTGTCTTCCTTGGTGAGATGACTCAATATTGTAAAAATTCCAAGTAAACGTGTAAATAACCTGAGTGTAGCCAAAAATGCAAACTTAAATGATAATGAGATATATTTTATCTTTTAGATTAGCAAAGCCTAAACTATGTGGAATAGCACATTTTCTCATATATTGCTGATAGGAGTGTAAGTCGTAACAACTTTTTCTGATGGTAAATTGAAAGTACGTAACAAAATTTTAAACTTTTAACTCCATAGTTCTGTTTCTAGAAATCTGTCCTCCAGAAATATTCATCCAAGTGATTGTAATATCGATATATCAGAAACATCATAAAAGTCTGTCAAAAGGAATTGGGTTAAAAAATTATTTTCCATTCACTCAGGGAAATACTGGGCAGACATTAATAGTATGTGGCAGTTCTACACATCAAATGAAAATATTGATGTGTACAAAAGCAAGCTGAAGCACACTGACGTGGCTCTATTTTTGTTTTTTAAAGTGTGTGCGTGTGTATGTGTCAATTGCATGTAAAAATTTCAGTAAGGACTAGATCAAACTGCTAACAATTGCCATCTCTTGGAGAGTAAATTTCCGGGGTTCTGGTTCTTTACTTTTCCGTTTCCACAACTCTTAAAGAATTAAAAATCATAGTATACTACTTCTTTAATCAGAAACAAACACAAGTTTTTTTTAACTTCTTTAGGCGTTCATCTTATGATTGCTGTGCCTTCATCCCTGTTTTCTCCATGCTTAAACTTTAGGACACAACCCTTTTTAGGAGAATAGCTCAGATAGTCCCTCAGGAGGACATAGATAGTCCCACATTCACTATTTCATCATTGAGCAGAGTTAATAAGGAAAATGACAGTGTTAATGGCACAAGAGGGTCTGACACATCTCGGAGCTTTCCATCAACTTTTACTGCTCTCTCTTCACCTCACTTTGATCTCCTGCCCTAAGTGGGAGTTTTAGAATGTACGTCATTAAAGTTCATTTAATTCGAAGAACATATGTAAAAAAAGGGAAAAGAGTCACAAAGATACTTCTACTTCACTAAAAGAAAGATAATTTCTTCAGAAGGTCAAGGGTAGGTATAGACTTTTTAAGCTGGAATTTGAAATTTCAGAGCTAGAGCTTTTCTTGATAAAGAAAGCAAGCCCTTCAAATTGAGACAAAAATTGAATAGGAAACATCCCGAGGTATTTAGAGAGACTTATTTGTTGATTTTCAAAATAGTTAGTAGTACCTCCCCAGGCCTCTGGATTTTTTTCTTAAAATGCTTTTTCAGAATTGTTTCATCTATGCATAATCTATTGGGCACAAAGAAAATGTTCTTATTGTTATTAAATTCTGAAGAACCTTCAACAAACCCTATCTTTTAAAAATTTTATTGCTGTTTTGATTGCGTGATTATTTATTTCAACATTAAAGAATATTTCTGCTTTTAAATTCTCTCCTGATCAAGTTCACAATGAGTTATTTTAAAACACATTCCAAATATTTTATTTCTCCCAGCTTCATGTTGACAGGTACAATAGTCCCATCTTAGCTTCTGTTCACACAAGAACACATTTTGAAACCCAATTAATAAAAGGTAGAGCTATGCAAGCTCTGCAGAGCCCAGCACCTGCTGAGCAAACTGTCAAATGTTTGCTATGGTACTTAGAGCTGTATTATGGCAAAATGAAGAAAAAAAAAAAAAAAAAGGCATGGGAATGAAATTAAAAACTCACAATGAAATAGTTGATTAAGAAAATTAAGCCATTTAACACAGACCCATACCTCTGCCTCCTGGAAGAAGCCTTGGGAGGCTGCTGTGGACCAGAGTCAGTTAAAACATTTGTCCTTTATGGCAATGATTGCTTAATTTTATTCACAAAGGACTCCTTTGGCATTCATCTAAATTTTCAGACCCCCTTTCAAATTTATTCATAAGTTTCTTCTTTCCCAGTGACCCCAACATACTTGGTGCTGGGAAAGGTTCTGTCAACAAATGGCAAATCTGCACCTAAGCCAGAATGAAGCCTTAGGGGTCCTGAGGCCCAACATTAGATAGTTCCTCAGCAGGGGCTGAGGCTGAGCTCTTAGTCTCCCTGGACCAGACATTTTAATTGCTAATTTTTTTTTTTTTTTTAATGTTTAAGGGAGGAGGGGAAGAAAGAGTGATAAGGGAAGCTTTGAAGGAATGGTGATGAATAGACCAGGCTCAACTTTTACCTCCTCCAGAAAGCCTCCTCCAGTTGATTCTATTCTTGCACTAACTTTGTTCTAAGTTCCCTCAGCCCCTAGGTTCATAACCGACCTACAGTAATTTTATCTACTTTGAATTGCTTTTGTTTGTTGCTTTAGTCACCAAATTGAACTCCCAGATAGACTATAAAAACTTCGAGAGGCCTAAAAATATGCCTTCCATTCTTTTATGTGATTTAAGAGTGCCTAGTATTTTACTCAGTAAGGAGAGCTCAATTAAGTACCAGTATTAGATTAATTAATTAAAAGAATTAGATTGTTATCTTGAACCTCAAAGGCTTCTGGAAACAAACAAAAATTACTAAAGGAAATGAAATTGGTAGAACTGTTCTCCTCAAGCAAGAATCTCCTCAATTTGACTTGGCTGTGAATTTATCACATCTCAGGCTTAAGAAAACCTCTTCTAATAAGTTAATTAGTGATTTAGTGGGACTAAAATTTTGATATTTATTAGGAGCAATTTTGGTGACATGACGTAGATTTATGACATGTACATGTTTAGAAAGAGTCAATAACATGGCAATGATACTGCTCTATAGTTTTTATTGATTGATTCTCACGCTTTGTTCTTTAAAAGACTCGAAAGGTTGACGAGATTAAATCAATCTTAAATTTTAAATACATAAATTTATAATTTATAATATAAATTTATTTAATAAATCTAATTAAAAATTGTCATGAAAAAGAAAGTAACATATGACTAGATTTATAAAATATTGTCAAAATTATGGCTTAAATAAAATGGATCCTGCAAAGACTTGGACAGTTGCCTAAAATTTGGGTCTGCACTTCCTGGCAACCAACCTGAAATGGATTGGGGACTTGATCAGGTACACAAAACACAGAGTTTAAGAGACAGAAATAGTTCATTTTGCTCAGGAGAACTATAATTTTTAACACAAAGTCGAGGCAGAGACCTCTTGAGGATGTTCATCAAGTTATGACTGCAGAAGGCCCCTCATCCATGACAACATCCTTAAATGTGGACCAGCATGAGTTTCATGAGGCATGTTTATAGCATCTTTCAATATGGATGATCCTCACATCAAGTGCTGTTCAGTAAAAGCAATTCTACTGATATCTATACAGTGAGTTCCATGAGATATAATTTTCCCTGGTCATGCTAACTTTGCAAATAGATTTGAGAGTATCTGGCCAAATGGAAGAAATAATCTATTAATTAAGCTGAGCTAGTTTGTGCTGTGATAACAACCAACCAGAAAATCTCAGTGGCATAAAGCAACAATGTTTATTTCTTGTTCATGCAACATGTTCATCATTGGTTGAAAAAAGGGTACCCAGGTAAATAGAGGCTTCATGCTTTCATGATCACAGAGACTGAGGGGAAGGACATGGCAAACCATGTTCTGGCTCTTAAAACTTCTGCCCAGCACACTCATCATGTCAGCTGACATTTCACTGGCTGAAGCAAATCAGTCATCGGGCCAGGCCAGTCTTCTACAGAATGGGGATGTGCAGTCCTCCCACAGGGAAGTGCACTGAATACTGTGAATAACAATACAGGTTATGACAACTGTGTATCCTTAACAAAAAGCCCTAAAGAATAATTTTCTCAGTTTACATTTCCCAAGATATTGGGTGACAAAAAACTCCAAACTGCATTTTTCCCTACCGATTCCCTGAAGTGCAGTGTTCTCTGCTGGCAGTTAAAAATAAGAGCTGTCTGCTTTCACAGACACACCAGCTGGGGGTAGGATTGATATTCCGCCATGAAAATGCAGCCACTTATCAAGGACCCATGCCAGAATATTCTACATAACTTAATATTTGTTATTGCTTTTGACGACATATATGCCATTTTTTTTCCTTCTCTAGCTAGACCATATTGGTAACTAGACATAGGCACAACCATATATTGGCATAATGATGTCTTTTATAATAACTTTGACCATTCTTTTGTGACTCCTCCCATCAAAAACATCTAGTGACTCCCAGTGGCATTCCTAGCATTCTTGACTCCTTGACTGGATTATTTTTATAACACCTGCCTCTGCCATGTGATAAAATTATTTTCATGTAGTAATTGGTAATCAACATAATTTTTAAATCTTCTGTTTTAAAACAACAGATAAGAGAATGATTTTGATTTTAAAGATTACTCAAATTCATAGACCATTTTGTGTATGAAAATTTGTACTTATCAAATAAAAAATATTGCACTTGCCATTTGCATTTAGACAAAAATAGAAAACTCCGGGTGATCCCATAATAATTCAAGTTCTGTTTCTTTGACTTAACAATCACAGCTATGTCTTCCCAAAGCAAACACAAAGGATTCCCAATTTACTCTTGAATGATTGCAGCTGAGTGTGGATGTGTTGGGGCCAACTGTACAACTGGGAGTTTGCTGAATTAACTTCCATGTAGAACACAATGTTTAGTAAAGGATAAGTAATAAACATGTGCTAATTCAAAACTTACAATCTATTACTAAAACTCAACATTAATGGCAACAATGGTTTAAATCCAAGATGTACAAAATAATTTTTTGAGGAGGAGTATTTTATCACTTCATTTTTTAGAATTGTGGGCAGGAGGTGATGATTAGAATAAGAATGACTGGGTTTTATTATAGCGTTAAAATTCTCTATAGGCAGGGTAGCCCCTATTGCCTGTACCGAGAACTCCTGCTAACACCCCTACACTTGGTCAGCTGTTGGTGACTCTACAGTGCTAACACAACTGAGTGCAAAGTGATGACCCTTAACAAAGTTCTCCATAATATGGCCTTGGTCTCTTCTTAGCCTACTCCTCTGCAATCCACCTATTGTGAAAAAAATCCATCAGCTAGAATAGTAAAAGTATTCTCCCTGAGCTCTCTTCCCTTTAAAAACATAATTCTGTGTATTTGTTCATATTTCTCCCTTTGACCATGTAAGTGTAAAGAGCACAGGATTTAGAGTCAGGATTTTCTGGATTTTTATTTTCTGTTTGCAGCTTATAAGCTGCATGACCTTGGGCAAGTTATTGAACGTATCTGGGCCATATCCTCCTCATTTGCAAAAATAGTGATAACAGAGTCTAGTTTACAGACACTACTTGATTAGATGAGAACATATAAAATATACATGAAATTGTCTGTCACGTTACATGTCTTTTACTCTTCCTTACTAAATGTTGTGTATCACTTATAGGACTTTGTTCAAAATGGGCCCTCATGGGACTTGAAGAAGTGAATTGAATGGGTTGGACTTGCTGGAGTACAGGGTGCAAAGGCCCCATGGTAGAGGCTCAAACTGTAGCCCTTCTAGAATTGCCTCAGCTGTGAGTCGTGAGCACTGTCATGAGAAGAAAATCTAGGCTATTTCTCATATGGCTTCAGTGCCTCTCCTTCAGCTGTCCAGACCTCTCTCATTTAGAACAAACATTGTGACAAAACAAGGAGGCAGTGGCAGCCTCACTGGGGACGGCAACCGACCTCGTGGGAATGTGGATGAGGTGTCCCATTTCACCTTCAGGACTGCCTTAGCATTTTGAGCAGCTCAGAGGTCAGGAATGCTGTTGTCATCAGGGTTAGAGCTGTGTCCTGAATAAATACCAAGTTAGGAGGAAGATGACTCAGAGCTGCCTAAACCTCATACTCCTCTGATATTTTAAGCAACAGAGAGTGGTAAGCAGCTGTTAGATATCTTTGCTTCTTTGTTCAGGCAAAGCTTAGCCTGTTCCATTCGGAAAGAAAATGGTCATCATTTCCAGCTTATTTTAAACTCTCTTTTCTTAGAATTGTCACTGCGTACGCAATCTGGGTCAGACACCTTGGATTTATACGGTCTTGCCGCATTTTCTAATTACTTCCTGTTCCTCCAAGTGGATATGAAGTTAGTTGTGGGAAGAGAACATACCTTGTTTTCCTCTCATATTCCCTCCAAACTGAAAGATTAGTCTTGGGCCCCATAGTAGGTGGTGCATACAGACGCTAATTTCATTTGCATACACTTTAAAAATGGACAAATTACTTTTATGTCCACTCGTTTCTTTGAACTTCACTATAACCCCATAAAGTAATTGTTATTATCTTTATTTTATAGGCCAGGAAACTCAGGTTCTGAGAGATTAAGTACACTAGCAAGGGTCAGGATCATACAACTAGTAATTAGTAGAACCTGCATTTATTTATAAATATGTATAAATACACACACACAGGAGGGGACCTCAAGGTGTTCATGGAAAAATAGAATTAAAAGATAATATAAATCTTTCCATGGACTTTTGAAGTACCCTCTCATATATATATATATATATATATATATACACACACACACACACACACACACACACACACACACACCATAAATCCCATCTTAAATAAATGCTCATTGATTAATGAGAACTTAGTTGAAAGACTTTAAAAAATATACTTAATTTCTTTCTAGTTATTGCATTTTTGTCCTCCAACTTTTTCTTCTGGTTCTGAAAGTAGTTAGAAAGCTATTTTGTAATTGGCAAAGATGAAAGTCTAGAACCTAGTTATTTTAATTGTACACAGAAAAACTTATCTGTGCATATGTAAGGAGAAATAGCACAGGAAAATTCCCAAGTAATAAGAAACCATAAACTCATTTGTATTTTAGTTAATATGCTTGTAGCAGATTTTCAGAGAATTCACGATATTTTCAGGCATCATTATTTTAAGGATAAGGAGTACAAGTGTCTGTATGGCTAAGTAGAGCAAAAATGGTATAAACAGTTTAAATTGGTAGGCTCATTTGATTCAGTCAACAGGTCTTTATGCATGTGCAAGAAGCACATGCATCTTCTGTCATGGCTAGAGAGTGGTTTTAAATACATGTTGAACTTCAGGGAGGTCAGATACTCTGGGAGTTCAATCAAGATAACCCGGTTTATACACTAAGATGACTCAGAAGCTATGGGAGCTCTACCTAGCTTTTTCACGTTGGTCTTGTGCTGCAAATGGACAGAGACTCTGAGATTGATGGAAGACACTTGCCTCAATTATTATGTTATGATTCATAGATTCCTGCTCCAGAATGTAATTGAGTATTTTGGCTGCTTCTTTTAGTTATTGCTAGGCTAGCATAAACAAACATCCTATTTATATCAACAAAGTAATAATTTGAGCAAATTAAATGTTAAAGCCTATTAAAACGGAAAAAAAAGTTTCTGTATGGATAAGTGCAAGCACAACTATTTACTCTTCATTTAAGAGATTATTGAGTATGATGTGTAAACATTTTACGTTGCTTGTATAATTAATGTTCTAGGTAATTTACCACACCTTTTACTTCATTCAAGAAATTGTGGAAGATTAACTGTAGATGGATATTGGAAGAAGTTAGCTAATGGGTCAACAGAGTAGAGGAGGAGCGGTCCAGGGAGGAGTGGAGAGAGTGTTTAGGAGATCGTTACTGTAGTTGCAGAGAAATCTGTCTTTCTATTTCCCACTTTAATCCCTCCATCCCACTCAAGGTGCATTAAGATCACTGTGCTTCTCCATTAAAAATAATGCACAGACATTTAGATTGATGATTACTGCTGCATTCAAGGTTCTGTAAATAATGATAACATTACTGTCTAGCACATTATATAAGATCAGCTAAATTATAAGTAGAAGATGTATCATGTCATGGTCAAGTCTGATATATATAATTTATAGGCTTATTTCTCACTGCTATAAATTTCTGCTGAAGAGGGCAAGAATAATGACCCTTATTCAGAAAAATATGGGAAGTCTGTGTCTTTTTCTTAAACACGAGTTTAAGAAACTATGCAATTCAAAGAAAAATCCCTCTCAAGGGGAAAAATTACATCATTTAGGATCTCCCCACTCACTGGATTCTATTAAGCACATTTTGTAAACTTAGTATGTGTCTGACATGATGATGTGTATGGTGGCAGTGTGGTAGGAGGTGTAAAAAAGTGTTGGACATTTGCCTTGCTTTCACTGTTATCACCATTTCATTGAAGAAAGCATGGCAGTGTGTCTTTTTTCTTCTGTTTAGGATGTACACTGAAATGTTATTAAAATTTTATTTTTAATGTTCATTTTACTCTTAAAGTTTTATGCTTTGATTTTTTTCCTCTTTGAAACTACACTTAGCTAATTTTATGTTTTCTCATAGCTATAGCTTTCCATCTTTAAATATTTTTATATCAAGACAGCATTCTCATTTATCTCATCTGTCTTCTTTTTTTAGATTTTTGCTTATTTTCTTGACATAACAGCTTTGAACTCCATTGTGGTAATTTTTCCATCCGTTATGGTTCTGCAAGCATGTCTACGGACCTTCCAACATCATCACATATTGGTGCATAGAAATCTTCTTCCCAGGTTAGAGCTTGTTGTACATCCAGAAAAGACTCTTGCTCATTATATTGTTTGATCCATTCCTCTGCATCTATTCTCCTTCTTTCATGGACAAACATTAATCATTTAGTACTTTAGGTTGAACTTCATGAAACTGACACTTAGGTAGATCAAAAGTGGTTGAATATCAGTAATTTTATGTGATTCAAACTAAATATGTTTTTCCAATCCATCTTTGAAAAGTATAAAACATCTTATGTATATATATGCATAATTTCCTTACTAAATTAATATGAATTACCAAGTCCAGATTACCACGGGACCACTGCTGGGCTCCGCATTCTCTTCTACTGGTGTATGCTGCTAATAGTTGCCATGAGGAATGGTTTTGCTTTCCCCCACAATTTTAGATATTCATGGTTCTTTGTGGTTTTTAAAATAGATTTTAGCTAACATTTAGCAATTAATCCTCTAATTTAAAAATAATTGCTCTTCTATTCTTCATCCTTTAGTCTGTCCGCTTTACTGTCCTTGAGCTTTTTTCAACACCATATTTCAGATCTATTGCATTTTTTATGTTGCCTATTATACTTTTCACATCTGAGATCTTTACCATGTTTTCTAATTGTTCTTTTGTAACAGCATCTTGTTCTTGACTCATGGATGTTAATATCTTCTCTTATCTCTCTAAAAGTGCTAATCATAGTTTTGTTTCTTAGTTTAATTTTCTTTTCCTTGCAAAGTCTTTTATTTCTCCAGCTCGCTTCTTGTTTCTCCATTGCCAATGCCTGGTGATATTTGAGAGTGGAGGTTCAGAAAGCTGATTGGAAGCTCTGTACTCATGGGTTGAATTTGTCAACTGTGGGGTTCACTGTAGCCTGAATTGTGGCTCTCTTTTCCTATTTCTGGAGAATAAACTTCTAGTTCTTCTGTCGAGTGCAGTAGGGATGCTGACAAAGAGTGAAAGAGGGTACAGAGTTTTAACCAGTCCTTTTATGTTTTTGTTGGTTTCACTTTGTCCCACTTTCAGAAGTATATGGTGCTGAAGGTATCTGAAATTTAGAAAAGTTTTGCCAGACAAAAAAGTTTCTCACACTTCTGTGCTGCCAGTTTAGGATTAGCTTTCTTAGTTCACTAAGTCATTTAAATACTCATTCTTCTGCTTTTCATGATCAGAAGTTTTATTGCTGTTCTCTCAATCTTGTCCTCTTTGTCCTTATAGCTTTAAAAGACACTTTCACCATTTTTTTTTAATGGGGCTTCTGGAAGGGGTGGATTAAAAGGCTCACATTCAATTCCCTATTTTTAACTGGAAATCCCTGCTGGCATCTTTCATTATTTCCTTCTTGCTTCTTTAGTTTACTTGGTCACTCTTTTACTGGGGCTTTGAGTACTCACTTCATTTGTTTATTTAAATCTTTCTTAGTTTCTGATAAATATATTTAAAATTAAAAATTTCTTTTTAGTACTACTTTACTTCCAGAATTTGACCTGTACACTTTTCATTGTTGTTTAACTTGAAATATTTCAAAGTTTTTTTTCGTCTTTCTGTTTAACCAAGAAAAATTTTAGTAATACATTTTATAGTTTCCAGTAACATAAAACATGGAATTTTAAAAGCAATCACTTATTTTTGATTTCTGATTTTACTATGTTGTGATCAGATCAAAAAGTCTATATGGTACTTATTTTTTTCAGATTTATTAAAGCTATTTTGTGGCCTATTGCATGATAGATTTTTTTTCGGATATTTCACATGTGCTTGAAAAAAAAAGTGTCTTCTGTGTTTGTTGGGTAAAAAGATGTCTCGATAGCTATAAATCAAGCTTATTTACCCTCAAATCTTTTTTATTTTTGGTATTTTAAACAACCATTTGGTCCTTCTTCATGGTTCCTCTATCCTCTCTAAAATCTAAAGTATTTTCTTTCTTGTCTTTGACATCTGAAAGACTTGCAGAAAGCAGTAACAATTCCCTATTCTGTGAGTTTGTCTGATCCTTCTTTTGTTTTATTAATACAACAGTACAATTTTAGATACTTATATTTTTCCATTTGACCACTTGCTAGAGAAGCAAAGGGACTTTAAAAATACACACCAAATATTTTTATTTTACAAGAAGAAAACCTGAGGCCTAGAAGGAATTAAGTAACTTTTCTGAAATTCTAAAAGTAGTTAATCTAGTTGGTTTATCTTGTTAGTTAATCTAGTCTATTAACATTTTTCTCAATTTGAATTTGAGGATAAAAATGTCTTTACAGACCTAACGATAAAATATGATAGTATTTGTGAAATGCCTTTTAACCACTAAAGTAAGGAATTCTTTACAGTCCATTACTATTTTTGCAATAGCAGAATTCTTCTGAATGCTTGATGCAGGTATTAATTTTTATTGTTAGTAATATGTTTCAGACAAGTTGTTAGGGTTTCTTATTTCAGATATTATTAAATATCCTCACTGTCTCAGAATTTCGAGTTTAGTAGAGGTGGTGCATATACAAACAAAAAATCCAATGTAATGAGATAAGTGCTCTAAGATAAAAAAGCTACAGGTCAGAGGTTTTCTAGTGGAGAAAGTGTCCACTCTACCATAGGTCAGGGGAGGCTCCCTAAAGAACAGATCATACTCTCTGACATCTCTGAGTCAACAGTGTACCTTTTGCTTTGAATGACCATCTTTCCTTTGTTCTCTGGTGAGTGTACACAGGAAATCGTAAGACCTTCGGTATTTCTACAGAATATTGTGTTTGCAGAGGTATTACAGAAGATGTTGTAGAGTTAAGTTGTGCTTGGTGTTTGGATAACCTTATGGATCATACATCTTGCAGAAAATGGGAAACCACTAGGTCTTATGCAGGGAAATATTTATGCGCATGTAGTATTGATGCCGTAAGTATATTGAAACATCATTGCTATATTCCTGCATAGACTAGGTATGTTTGTTGGACATTTACGTGAAAACTTTTCATTGCTGTTAGGCTCATTTCATTTTATTCATGGTTATGCCTCATCCATGCACCATTATTTCCCTAGTGAAGCTATAACAAGAGTGTGAAGAAAGTGGAGTTAGTTTGGTCAGGCTCTCTCCCCTCAGGTCCGTCTGGGTATGATTCAGCACATCCTTTGTAAACAAGTTAAGCAGGAGTAGAGTTAGGCCGGCATGTGTGCCCGTGTATCCCTTGGCTCATTACTGCTTGTATGTACTCTTTGGTATGGAAGGCAGTGGCTCTGAACTGCTGGTTGGCAGAGCTCACATCTAAAAATAAAGCATGTCCACTTTGCCTGTGGCTGCTTGGTTTTTCTTTTGATTACCTGACTCAGGACCTGCACAGGACGGGGAAGAGGGGTCTGTGATCCAGCCCTACAATGGGCGTAGTTTCGGCAAAATGATCAGGTAAGGAAGCCACAAGCCCTTCGGGGGAGGAGGAGATGTGGCTGCCCTCAAGCATATGGTACCTGGTGGCAGTGTTCCTGTGGGTTACACCTGTGAACAATGGTTGGAGAATTCCAGCTGCGGTTATGGACAGTAAGTAAAGCCTGTGCTGCAGGGACATGTCAAGCATGATCCATAGGTGTTACCCAAGAAAAGGCATGCGGTTAATGTGAAACAGTACCACCTGCTGGGGGGACATGCAGAGATAGGCGCCACTATCTTGGAGTTGGAGAAGGTTGGCATCATTCATCCTGCATCTAGTCCCTTTAACACCCTGGTATGTCCAGGGAAAAAACCTGATGGCACTTGGAGAAAGACTGTGGACTATCAAGAACTGAACAAAGTAGTGCGTCCTTTGCATGAAGCTGTGCCTTTGATTCATGACTTGACGGATCAGCTGATGACTCAGCTAAGAACTTATCATTATGTACTAGACCTTGCAAATGCTTTTTTCTCTATCCTGATCTCAGCTGATAGCCAAGATCAAATTGCCTTCACCTGGGAGGGAAGGCACTGGACTTTTCAAGTGTTGCCCCAAGGCTACCTGCTTAGCCTAACCATCTGTCATGGTTTAGTGGCTGGGGACCTAGCTGGGTGGACTAGGCCCAGCATTGTTACCATGTTTCATTACATAGATGATTTCTTGCTAACCTCTGATTCTCTTGCAGATTTAACCGAGGCAGCTCCAATGGTGCTAGGCCATTTGGAACAATATGAGTGGGCTGCATATAAGGGTCTTACCCTTTGGATATCAACTTGAAAGTATCAGTGGTGGCTGGTAGGTCACCAACCCCTGTGGGGACAAGCCATGTGGCAAGAGTTATTAGAATTAGAACATGAAAAGGAAATAACTTTTCCATGTCACAGGACATTTCCCTTTAGCCAGTCCCTGCAATGATGAAGCCAATGCATTGGCTAAGGTAAGATGGCTGCAGAGAACTCCAGCAGCTGATGTAGCTGGGTGGCTACATTGGAGAATGCAGCATGCTAGCTGCAAGACCATGTGGTTGATGACTGGAGGGGTGCTGCATAAACCTGAGAAACAATGACCCTGATGGGCTGATGTACCTTTGATGGCTTGCTGGGTGCCACATGCAGATAGGCAGAAAACGCAAGAGGAGGATGCTCCTAACACGGTGGCAGGTGGATCTTGTGGGATCATTGCCAAAGTCAGAGAACTACAGGTATATCCTCACAGCCATTGATACAGCTACTAGTCTTCTGTTTGTATGGTCTAGTTAGGTCCCAGACCACGTAAGCACTATTAAAGTGTTGAATAGCCTTATGGCCATGTACAGTCAGCCCCTGGTCATAGAGAGTGATAAAGGAAACCACTTTATTGGACATGAAGTACAGAAGTGGGCTTCTCAGTGGTCCATTCAGTGGAAGTTCCATGCGCCATATCATCCCAGGCAGTGGGAATGATTGAACACTACAATGGTCTTCTGGAAAAGGGACTAAGGCTGTCTACCCAAGCCCCATCCTTGACAGGGTGGACAAGGCGGTTATGGCCTACAGTCAGGATCTTAAATGAGAGACCTCACAAGGGTGGGCCCTCTCTGGTGGAGGCTATGTTGCATAGAGCCACAGCACCTGTTCCTGCAACCATTCTTTCCAGGATGGTAACCTGGCATGTATTCTGCCAGAGGGATGAGAACTCCCTCAATTGGTGCCAATAACCTTTCTGTCTTTTTGCCCATAGTTTTGTGGCTGCAGGCACCAGAGTTGGCTGGACACACATACGTTCATGTGGCCAATAGGTCGGCTTGCTGAATACGCACCAAGTTTCCTACCAGTGTGGCTGCAGGATTCCTGTGGAAAATCACCCCAATGATGACTACTAATTGGACATGTGTATGGGTGGGGCTTTCATGGCTAATAGTTGAAAGCCTAGAGCTATGGGGACAAGCCTCAAGGTGTATGGAATGTATAATAAATACAGAGGTTATGGCTGATACAAGAGTCAGCCATCCTTGCTAAGGGAATGTTGCAGAAGATTCCGAATGTGTAGATTGTATGGTGAGGGACCTTGAAGAGGTGGAGTATGAGGAAAGTGGAGTTGGTTGGGTCAGGTCCTCTTGCCTCATATCTGGCTGGGTATGATTCAGCACATCCTTTGTAAACAAGTTACATAGGAGTAGAGGTAGTGCGCATGCATGCCTGTGTACCCTTTTTGGCTTGTTGCCACTCACTCATGTGTACTCACCAGTATGGAAGGCAGCGGCTCTGAACTGCTGGTAGGCATAGCTCACATCTAAAAATAAAGTATGTCCACTTTGCCCATGGTAGCTTGGTATTTCTTCACTTACCTGACTCAAGACGTGCACAGGATGGGGTAGAAGGGTCTGTGATCCAGCCTGACAAAGAGTAAGATGCCAAAAGGTTTGTTAGGAGAATCACTTATGGTCTTCAGACTTGTCAACTTCTCATCTTTCTTCCAGAACTTTTCCTTTATCTATGATTTCTTTTCTTCTGTCTCTCCTTTTTTCCTCCCCCTTTCCTCCCTTCCTCACTTCCTTTTTTTTTTCTTTCAACACAGAGCTTGATTCTATATTTTTGTTCCCTCCTGCTCAGTGCTTTTGGATGAAGTTGTTATAGCAGTTCATACTCTATATCCACTGAGAAAAGTTCACTAGTAAACCATGAACTATCCAGGGCTCATTTTGTTTTGAGACAAAGTCAAAGCTCTAAGTTTCTTTAATCAGAGTTTATTGTATTTTAGTAGCATTTACCTAACTTATTGAAAGAGAAGTCCATTTACAAGCAGCAAAATAATTTTCAACTCCAAAAATGCTTTTTCAATCACTACACCAAAGAAATTTTATGCTTGTTAAAATGCTGAAAAGCGAGGGAAGGCGGAAGCTCCGCAGAGACCACATGACCTGTGGTGCTGGCACGAGACCCAGCAGGTAGGCCTCACCGCTGCCACCCGACTCCATCCCCAGCCTGGCTGAGTGCATGCTGACCAGAGAGGCAGCTCCCTGGAGAGACCCAAGACCCAAGGCAACCACACACACAAGGCACTAGTGGCCAACTGAGCAGACAGTGAGGCAGCCATACCAAATTAGCAGCCCCAGCAGCATCCTAGCCAGACAATAGTGTTAAAGCAGTAGACTGTGAATCCCCCTGCCACAATGACTAAACATCAAAGGAATGATACCAGAAATATGAAAAATCAAGAAAGTAAACCACCAAAGGGTAATAACTCTCAAGCTCTAGATCCTATAGAACAAGAGGCCCTTGAAATGTCTGACAAGGAACTTTGAGTGATAATTCTAAGGAAACTGAATGAGATACAAGAAAACTCAGCTAGACAACATGATGAAATGAGGAAAAGTATACAGGATCTGAAAGAAGAAATGTACAAGGAAATCAATGCCCTGAAAAAGAATGTAGCAGAGCTTGCTGAGCTGAAGAATCCATTCAATGAAATAAAAAACACAACAAGGAGTTTAACCAGCAGGCTTGCAGAAGCAGAAGAGAGAACTTCTGACCTTGAAGATGGGCTGTTTGAAATAACACATGAAGACAAAAAAAAAAAAAAAGAAAGAAAAGAAAAGAAAAACAAGGAAAAAAGAATTAGAGGCATTGAAGAAAATCTGAGAGAGATATCAGACAACCTTAGGTGCTCAAATATCTGAGTCATGGGTATTCCAGAAGGGGAGGAAAAGGAGATTGCATTGAAAAAGTATTAAACAAAGTAGTGGCAGAAAACTTCCCAGTTATTGGAAAAGACAAAGATCTTCAGATTCAGGAAGCTCAAAGATCCCCAAATGTATTCAACCCAAAAAGGTCTTCTCCAAGACATGTTATAGCCGAATTGGCAAAACTCAAAGACAAAGAGAGAATCTTAAAAGCTGCAAGAGAGAAGTGTCAAATCACCTATAAGGGAGCCCCAATCAGATTAACATCAGACTTTTCATCACAACCCTAAAAGCCAGAAAGGAATGGGATAATATATTCAAAATACTGAAAGACAAAGATTGCCAGCCAAGAATACTCTACCCTGCAAGGCTATCCTTCCAAAATGAAGGACAAATAGTATATTTCTCAGACAAACAAAAACCACGGGAGTTCACTACCACATGACCAGCCTTACAAGAAATTCTCAAGGGACTACTGGGTTTGGTGCATGAAAAACAACTACCACTGCCATAAAAACCCAACAAAAATCAAAACCCACGAGTATAATAAAAATGGCATCCATAAAGAGAAAGCAAACAAAAAAAGGCAATCTCCAACCCAAGGAACCAACAAATACAGAAAACAAACAGTAAATCAGAAAGAAAAGAACAAAAGACACCTAAGGCATCCAAACAAAACTCAATAAAATGCTAGGATTAAATCAACACTTTTCAATAACAACTCAACATAAAAGGCTTAAATTCCCCATTCAAAAGACACAGACTGGCTGAATTGATTAAAAAGCAGGACCCAACTATATGCAGCCTTCAAGAGTCCTACCTCATCCATAAAGACTCACATAGACTAAGAGTGAAAGGATGGAAAAAGACTTACCATGCAAACAGAAATGAAAAATGAGCTGGAGTAGCTACTCTTATATCTGATAAAATAGACTTTAAACTAAAAACCATAAAAAGAGATAATGAGGGCCACTACATAATGATAAAAGGATTGATCCATCAAGAAGACATAACAATCATAAATATATATGCACCCAATGTTGGAGCACCCAGATTTATAAAACAAACTCTATTAGACCTATAAAAGGAAATAGACACTAATACCATAATAGCAGGGGACCTGAACACCCCACTGTCAATATTGGACAGGTTATCTAGGCAAAGAATCAGCAGAGAAATGCAAGATCTAAACAACACACTAGACCAATTGGACTTGGCAGATAACTACAGAACATTCCATCCAACAACCTCAGAATATTCATTCTTCTCATCAGCACATGGATCATTCTCCAGGATAGATCACATGTTAGGTCACAAATCAAGTCTCATATAGATGCAAAATCATCAATAAAATAATAGCTAGCAGAATACAGCAACACATACACAAAATTACACACCCTGATCAAGTGGGATTCATCCCAGGGATGCAAGGTTAATTCATCATATGCAAATCAATAAATGTGATACACCATATCAATAAAATCAAACACAAGGACCATATGATCATCACTACAGTTGCTGAAAAAGCATTTGATGAAATTCAATACTCATTCATGATAAAGACTCTCTATAAGTTAGGTATAGATGGAAAGTATGTGAACATAATTAAAGCCATATATGGTAATCCCAACTCCAATATCATCTTGAATGGGGAAAAGCATTCATTTAAGCTTTTCATTTAAGAATAGGAACTAGACAAGGATGCCCACTCTCACCACTCCTATTCACCATAGTGTTGGAAGTACTAGCCAGAGCAATCAGAGAAGAGAAGGAAATAAAGGGCATCCAGATTGGAAAAGATGAAGTCAAACTGTCCCTGTTTGCAGATGACATGATCCTATATATCAAACAGTCTAAAGCCTCTCCAAAAAACTCTAGGAGTTGATAAATGATTTCAGCAAAGTAGCAAGATACAAAATCAACACACAAAAATCAGTAGCATTTCTATTCTCCAATACTGAACATGCAGAAAGAGAAATCAAGAAAGCTTGCCCATTTACAATAGCCAACAAAAAATAAAATGCTTAGGAATTGAGTTAACCAAGGATGTGAAAATCTCGATAATGAGAATTACAAACCACTGGTGAGAGAAATGAAAAAGGACACAAGAACATGGAAAGATATCCGATGTTCTTGGATTGGAAGAATCAACATTGTGAAAATGTCCGTACTACCCAAAGTGATATACAAATTCAATGCAATCCCCATCAAAATTCCAATAACATTTTTCTCAGTAATGGAAAAAACTATCCAGACATTTACATGCAATAACAAAAGACCACGCATAGCCAAAGCAATTCTGAACAACAACAACAAAAGAATAAAAATAAAGCTGGAGGCATAACACTACCTGACTTTAAACTATACTACAAAGTTATAATAACCAAAAGAGCATGGTACTTGCATAAAAACTGACACACTGATCAATGGAATACAACAGAGAATCCAGAAATCAACCCACACACCTACAGCCATCTGATCTTTGACAAAGGCACCAAGCCTATACACTGGGGAAGAGACTGCCTCTTCAGAAAATGGTGCTGGGATAACTGGATATTCATATGCCGGAGAATGAAACTAGACCCATACCTCTCACCATATACCAAAATCAACTCAAAATGGATTAAAGAAGTAAATACACACTCTGAAACA
>NW_007726388.1:374626-408999 GCF_000696425.1 Galeopterus variegatus | reverse complement strand
AATAAACAAATGGGATTATATCAAACTAAAAATCTTCTGCACAGCAAAAGAAACAACAGAGTTAAAAGACAACCTACAGAGTGGGAGAAAATATTTGCAAAATATACATCAGACAAAAGATTAATATCCAGAATATACAAGGATCTCAAACAACTTTACAAGAAAAAAACAAGCAACCCAATTAAAAAATGGGCAAAAGAGCTAAATAGGCATTTCTCAAAGAAAGATATACAAATGGCCAAGAAACATATGAAAAAATGCTCCACATCACTCAGCATTTGGGAAATGCAAATCAAAACCACACTGAGATACCATCTCACCCCAGTTAGGATGGCTAATATTAAAAAGACTGTGAACAATAAATGCTGGCGAGGTTGAACTCTCATACATTGTTGGTGGGACTGCAAAATGGTGCAGCTTCCATGGAAAATGTTATGAAGATTCCTCAAACAATTGCAGAAAGATCTACCATAGGACCCGGCTATCCCCCTGCTGGGAATATACCCAGAGGAATGGAAATCATCAAGCCGAAGGGATACCTGTTCCCCAATGTTCATTGCAGCACTCTTTACAATAGCTAAGAGTTGGAACCAGCCCAAATGTCCATCATCATATGAGTGGATATGGAAAATGTGGTATATCTACACAATGGAATATTACTCTGCTATAAAAAAGAATGCAATACTGCCATTTGCAACAACATGGATGGACCTTGAGAGAATTATATTAAGTGAAACAAGTCAGGCACAGAAAGAGAAATATCACATGTTGTCACTTATTTGTGGGAGCTAAAAATAAATAAATAAATAAATGCACAAAAAACTGGGGATGGGGAGGTGGGGGGATGGAAAGAAGACACAACAATTACAATGCCTTGAAGCTGATAGGACAAGCAAACAGAAAGGACATTGTTGGGAGGGAGGGGGGAGAGGGAGGAGGGAGTTAGGTTTTGATAATTGGCCACAATATCAACCACATTGCATATTGACAAAATAAAATAAAAATTGGAAGAAAAAAAAGAAAAACGGTCCATGTGGAAAGCTTATTTTAAGAGTGCTTGCTAAAAAGAAAATAATAAAAACAATAAAATGCTGAAAAGCCATTTATTTTTCATTTTGGTTCAAAATTGCTTGCATCTGCATTACTATAATTATCTAGCCACTCAGAATGATAGCCCTTGGTCTATTTTGTTACTGCTCCATTTGCTTCTGTAGTTATGTACAAGAGTAGTGGTGACTTGGTTATTGCTCCTAATTTATTTTACAGTTTATATTGTAGTCTTTTTGTTTTGAATTGTTCTAAATTTATCTTATAGTTCTTCATTTCTAATTTTATTTTATCTTTTAAAATTTTTAACATTTACCTGTATATATTTGTGGGCTACAATACAATGTGTTGTTTCAGTAGATGCATATTCTGCACAATGGTTCACTTAAGGTACACAGCATAGTTTTGTACCACTTAGTCCACCACTTCTCGTCCCCCTCTTTCTCCTCTCCTCCCTGCCTCTGGTAACTGTTATTCTACTCTCTACTTCCATTTGAGAACCACATTTTTCTTTTTTTTTTTTTAAGATTCCACATGAGTGAGATCATGCAGTATCTGTCATCTTGTGCCTGACTTACTTCACTTAACATAATGATTTCCAGTTCCATCCATGTTGCTGCAAATTATAGGACATTGTTTCTTTGTATAACTGAATAGTATTCCATTGTGTATATATACCACAGATTTTTATCCATTTATCTATTGATAAACATTTAGGTTGGTTTCATCTCTTGGTTGTTGTGAATAGCATTGCGATGAACTTGGGAGTGCAGGTGTCTTTTTGATATATTGATTTCATTTCTTTTGGGTATATACACAGCAGTGGGATAGCTGGATCATGAAGTAGATCTATTTTAGTTCTCTGTGGAAGCTCCAAACTGTTTTCCAGAATGGCTGTAACCAATTTACATTCCCATTGAGAATGTAGGCAGTTTCCCTTTTCTCCATTTCTTTGCTAGCATTTGCTATTTTCTCTTGATAATAGCCATTCTAACAGGGGTGAGATGATACTCATTGTGGTTTTAATTTGCATTCCCTGATGATTTGTGATTTTTGATCATTTTTTCATGTGCTTGTTGGCCATTTGTATGTCTTATTTTGAGAAATGTCTGTTCAGGTCCTTTGCTCATTTTTTAATTGGGTTATTTGTTTTTTTGCTGTTGAGTTGTTTGTATTCCTCATATCCTGGATACTAGCTCCTTGTCTGATGTGTAGTTTGCAAATACTTTCTCCCATTCTGTAGACTGTTTCTTCACTTTGTTCATAGTGACCCTTCTTGTACAGAAGCTTTTCAGTTTGATGTAGTCCCATTTATGTATTTTTGCTTTAGTTTTCTGTGCTCTGTAGTCTAGCTCAAAAAAGTTCTGTCTACTACTATTTAACGTAGCTTTTCCCATTTTCTGCTAGCAGTCTCATGGTCTTGGGTCTTAAATTTAGGGCTTTAATCTATTTTGAGTCGATTTTTTGTGTTTGGTGAAAGATAGGGGTCTATTTTCAGTCTTCTGCATGTGGATATCCAGCTTTCCCAGCATCATTTATTGAAAAGGCTGTCCTTTCCCCACTGTATATTCATGGTACCTTTGTCAAAAATCAGTTGTCTGTGAATGCTTGGGTTTATTTCTGAGCTCTCTCTTCTGATCTTTGGTCTGTTTGTCAATTTTTATGCCAGTATCATGCTGTTTTGGTTACTATAGCTTTATAGTATATTTTGAAGTCAGGAAGTGTGATGCTTCCAACTTTGTTCTTTTTGTTTAAGAGTGCTTTAGCTATACGGGCTCTTTTGTGTTTCCATACAGATTTTAAGATCTTTTTCTACTTCTGTGGAGAATGTCATTGATATTTTGATAGGGATTGCATTGAATATTTAGATTGTTTTGGGTGATATGGACATTTTGGTGGTGTTAATTTTTCCAACCCAAGAATGGGTTGGAATGCCTTTTCATTTATTTGTGTCATCTTTGATTTTTTTTTCACCAATGTTTTATAGTTTTTGCTATAGTTTTAATAGTTTTTGTAGAGGTCTTTCACCTCCTTGGTTAATTTACTACTAGGTATTTAATTTTTATGGTAGCTACTGTGAATAGTATCACTTTCTTGATTTATTCTTCAGTTATTTCATTATTGGTGTATAGGAAGGCTACTGGTTTTTGTGTGCTGATTTTTGAATCCTGCCAACTATGGAATTCATTTATTAGTTCTAGTAATTTTTTGGTGCAGTCTTTAGGGTCTTCTATGTATATGATTATGTAATCTGCAAATAGGGATAGTTTGGCTTCCTTCTTTCCAGTTTGGATGTCCTTTATTGCCTTCTCTTGCCTTATGGTGCTGGTTAGAACTTCCAGTAATATGTGGAATAAAAGTGAGGAAAGTGGGCATTCTTATCTAGATTCTAGATCTTAGAGGAAAAGCCTCCAATGTTTGTCCATTCAGTGTGGTCTTATCTGTGGCTTTTTTATGAATGGCCTTTATTGTGTTGAAGTGCATTCCTTCTATTTTAGCTTGTTCAGTGTTTTTATCATGAAGGGATGTTGGATTTAATCAAATGCTTTTTTGGCATCTATAGAAATGATCTTTTTTTTTTTTCTCTTCATTCAGTTGATGTGATATGTCACATTTATTGATTTGCATATGTTGAACCATCCTTACATCCCTGGGATGAATATCTCTTGATCATGGTGAATGATCTTTTTACCATGTTGTTGGATTTTGTTTGCTAGTACTTTATTGAGGATCTTCACATCTGTTTTCATTAGAGATGTTTGTCTGTAGTTTTCTTTTTTTTGGTTGTGTCTTTTTCCAGTTTTGGCATCAGGTTAATGTTGGCCTTTTAGAATGAGTTTGGAAGTATTCTCTCCTCTTCAGTTTTTTGCAAGAGTTTGAGAAGAATTGGTATTAGTTCTTATTTAAATGTTTGGTAGAATTTGGCAATGAAGCTGTTTGGTCCTGGGGTTTTCTTTGTTGGGAGACTTTTTATTACTGGTTCAATATCATTACTTGTTATTGGTCTGTTTATGTTTTCTAATTCTTCATGATTGGACTTTAGTAAGTTGTATGTGTCCAGGAATTTATCCATTTGTTCTATGTTTTCCAGTTTGTTTGCATATAGTTGTTTGTAGTAGTATCTTATGGTCTTTTGTATTTCTGTGGTATCAGATGTAATGTCTCCTTTTTCATTTCTGATTTTATTTATTTGAGTCTTCTCTTTTTCTTTGTTAGTCTAGCTAAAGCTTTATCAATTTTGTTTATCTTCTTGAAAAACCAACTTTGTTTCATCAATCTTTTGTATCGTGTTTTAAATCTCTAATTCATTTATTTCTGCTCTGATTTGTGTTATTTTTCTGCTTCTATTGATTTGGGGTTTGGTTTGTTCTTGTTTTTCCAGCTCCTTGAGGTGTAATGTCAGGTTGTTTTTTGGAAGTCTTTCTTGATGTGGGCATTTATTGCTGTAAACTTCCCTCTTAGACTGCTTTTGCTGTAGCCCATAGGTTTCAGTATATTGTGCTTTCATTTTCATCTGTCTCCAGGAATTTTTTAAAAATTTCCTTTTTGATTTCTTCTTTGACCCATTCATCATTTAGGAACATGTTGTTTAATTTCCACATGTTTGTATGATTTCTAGTGTCCCTTTTGTTGTTGATTTCTTGTTTTATTCCCCAAACTTAACTTTGATATCTAAGAAAAAGGAAAAAATCAAAGCTGACTCTATTCTTTGGGGTCATCCCTCCCCCACCTTCGACAATTTGTTGCTTCAAGTTACATGTTTTAATGTTGCCTATCTCTTATGTAGTTGTATATGTTAGTGGCCTGTTAGGATTGTCCTTCAGTTTTTATATTGAGGATGTAAGTGGTTTATTCACCACCATTATGACATTGGCATATTCTGTGAACTTACTTTACTAGTGAATTACATACCTTCAAGTGTTTTCATGCTGCTACTTTACATCATCTTCTTTCCCTGAAGAACTCCCATTAGCATTTTTTGTAGTGCAGATCTAGTGCTGACGAATTCCCTTAGCCTTTGCTTGTCTGGAAAAGACTATTTCTCCTTCATATTTGAAGGTCAGTTTTGCTGGATAGAGAATTCTTGTCTGACAGTCTTTTTTCCTCCAGCACTTGAATATATCATCTCATTCTCTTCTGGATAGAGTTTCTACTTACAAATCCATTGAGAAATGTACTAGGGCTCACTTGATTGCTATGTATTTGTTTTCTCTTGCTGCTTTCAGTATTCTTTCTTTGTCTTTGGTTTTTGATAATTTGATTATGATGTGCCATGTAGTTACTACTTGATTGAATTTGTTTGGCGACCTCCGGGTTTCCTGTACCTGGATGCTGTTATCTTTCCCCACACCTGGGAGATTTTCAGCATTTATTAATTTAAATATGCTTTCTACATCTCTTTCCTTTTCCTATCCTTCAGAGAGGCTGATTATGTGTAATTTACTTCACTTGAAGAAGACCCATGTTAGATGTATTTCTGTTTCATTTTTTTCTTATTCTTTTTCCTTTTTGCTCCTCTGATTTTATAATTTCATATATTCTATCTTGTGCTCACTGATTCTTTCTTCTGTTTGATTAAGTCTGCTGTTGGAGCTTTCTATTTTTCAGTTCAGGTAATATATTCTTTATTTCTGTAATTTCTATTTTTTTTTTAATTGACCCAGTTCCTGTGTCAAGTTTCTCTTTCTGCTCCTGGATTGTTTTCCAGACATCATTTGATTTTCTATCTGTACTTTCTTGTGATTCCCTGAACATGCTGAAGGTTATTCTGAATTTTCTGTCAGACATTTTATAAATCCGCTGTTCCTCCAATTCTATTGCTGGTGCTTGGCTTGTTTTCTTTGTTGGTGTTACATTTCTCTGCTCTTTCTCTATCTTTGTATCTTTAAATTGATGCCTGGGCATTTGAGGATACTGCTTCCTCTTCTTAGTTTTATAGGTGTTCTTTGAGTGTGTTAAACCTTTACTTGTTCACATAAGAGCTTTGTCTGTGGTCTGTGGTTTTGGTTAATTCCAAAATTGGGGGAACTTCCTGTGGGGACCAACACTAGTGCTCTACAGTTAAGCTAAATTCCTGCTTTGCTGCTGATTTTTTTTGGCAAGGCTTATTGTGTAGACTGGATTTTAATTGTTGGCGTTTAAATCACTTCTGGTATTGTGAGGTCAGATACACCTGGGAATGTGGATATTCTGACCTGAGACTGAATCTTTCCAGCAAACTATGCCCCTGCAGGTTTGCTGCCCTGACCAGTCTCCACTGAGTGTGCCAGTGCTGATCAGAAGGCAGATCAGCTGTCCACCCTACACCCCAGTGTTCTCCCAGTGGGCCAGCCTCCCCCTGCAGTCGAAAAGCTTTCTATGTGGTAGGCCATGCATTGGTTACTTGGGATGACTCACCAGTCTCTGGGAGGTTCATTTCTTTGGTTGCTACAGCCCCTGGCTCCTATGTAGGACCACAGGAACTCTGCCAGCAGTTTGGCTGGCCTGGGGGCTGGTATGGTGTGCTCCAAGACCCTCTTCTTCCCTTCAGACTCCGGGCAGCTTCATGCAAAGCACTCAGCTGCAGCTTTTGCTGGCTCCTGTTCTGTGTGTTATAGCTTCCTTCCACCTTTCACAGGGCTGGCGCTGAAGTGGCTAGAGCTTAAAAAGGTCTGAGAAGTTTCTTCTCCCTCTCGCTGTGGCTTTTCCTACCATCACGAATTCTGTAGGTCTCTTCTCTTCCCCAGAGCTCCAGCAGTCCCAGGTTGGCGGTCTCTTCTTTTTAATAGTTATAAACTGGTCAATTGTGGGGAAGAGTGATGCTGAGGACAATCTATTCTGCCATCGTGATGACATCATTCCCTCGTCTTTTTTCTTTGAATTAATCATATTGCATTATAACATCAAATAAGTAGAAAATTTTATTCTCCACCAAAATAATATAAAATTACAATACCATATATTTCAGAATTGTGAATAAATGTGTTTAATCATTTTCAACTTTCTTACTTTAATAATTTAAAGGTATTTTTCTATTTTCTTTTTAAAATTTAGAAAGTCCAGCAGTATGGCTGTGTGTGTGTGTGTGTGTGTTTGCGTGTGTGCATATGTGTGTTTAGGGGGAATCTCTCAGATATTAAGTGATTCATCCAACTTGTGAGTAGGAAGAACCAGACCAGAACTTAGATCTCATGAGTCCTGATACTTAAATCTTTCCTCTCTACTATCCTCTCCTTCATATAATTAATATACCCAATTAATTGCCTTGGTCTCTGAAAGTTAAGTAAAATATGTTGTTAAATCCAGTCCACCATGAAAGTTACAAAGGGGCAAATCAAGGCAGGTGGATAGCATTACAAATTTTATAGTTACAAGGTGGGTATTTGTGCCTGCTTGTGCATCAAGGTATAAATCATGGAATTTATAATATAACACATATAACTCTTATATAATTTACAATATATAACTTATCAGAACAAATTTTCAAACAAAATTACAAAATGTTTTATTGGATCAAAATACTTTTGGATAATTTATGGAGTTGGTTTGTCCACCCCACTTCTCTAATGAATTAACTATAATATTGAAAGTAACTATCTTTAGATCATACAGCAATGGAAATGGAAGTGACTGAGAATGTTTATTTCTTTTACTCTCTTGAACTATGATAGTACAAACTTTCCAAGTAGACAGAGACTTAACATGTGTTTGAAAAGACTCTATAATCTTGGAAAATGACCTTTTAATTCAGTTCCAGTAGACAGATGTTTAATTAAACTCTTACAGAGTTGAGTAAGATACGATCTTGGAATTTTTACAGAATTAAAAATCTGAAGAAATGACATGGTCAATACTTATGATTATTATAGGCAGATTATGATATTTGTCAAGTATGTATAAAACAAACAAACAAAAAACAACAAAAAGACCCCATGTTCTGGGAAACCAAAGTGATAAGGGCATCTGTTGTGTAGGCACGTTAGAAAAGGGTTCCTGATAGAGGCACTAGGATGAACATTGAGGGTGGTTGTAGGGGTTGAGGGGCTGCGGGGATTGGAAGCAAAGCATTAGTAGGAAGCAAAGGCCTAGAGTCATTGGATTGTGTCTCCCGATCAGGGAGGGAGCACAGATCACAGGTAAGGAAGCCCTGAGAGGTAAATTGGTAAACATAGCAGAGACAGAAGGAAGGCAACCTAATGCCAAAGTGAGGAATTTATATAAATTATTCTATAGGGCAATTCTGGAAGATCAATGCATGTTTTTAGGCAAAAAGTAACCAGATGGGAACAATACTTTAGAAAAATTAATCTGGTGGGTTGTGCAACAGTGATTGAAAAGGAAGGGTGACAGGAAGCAGAGAGGACAGAGAAAGGAGATGTGATTAGGGTAGTGATACAAAGGGGTTTGAAGGAAAAGTGGCTGATGGCAAGAGATTTCCTGGACTTGGCAACTGATTTGATAAAGAGAGAGAAAAAAAGACCCCTCCCCCTCCATGGCTTTTGCCTGGTTGACTGGTAGCATGGTGGCTCCCTGGGAAGAACAAAGAAGTCTAAGGAGCAGTTATTGGGGTAGAGGTGAGGTTTGTGGATGGTAAAGAAAAGACTGCTTTGCATCTAAACTAAATGCTCCAAGTGTGAGCTTAAACCACTGGACAAGTAAAGGATTTAACACCTGACCTTTTGTTTTTCCCGGGCTCTGTGTGATTTTTCGTGCTGCTTTTTGCTTACAGTCTGTATTAAAATAATTAGGCCTATCTTGCAGTTAAAGCAATGTTATAATTTCCTGAGTTGGAGAATAACGACAGCAATAATAGTGATAACATCAGCAACAATCACAACAACCATAACAACCAAACCCAGCAAGAACAGGGATTTTGCAGCCTTCTGTTGCTTGCCATTGCATGAAACTTCACTCATTATATTGCTTCCCTCTCTTGACTCCGTGCCAAACTTCAGCCTGCTTAGGGTCAGAGCTTGCTGCGAGTGTGCCGCCTGCTACATTGTGTGTGCTGCACTGGGATCAAAGCATTCTTTCTCCTTCCTCATCTACCTCTTCTCCCTACTGCTTGTCTGCCTTCTCCTGCAGGGGGTCAGACTGGCCACATTTGCACGTCTCAGTGCATACACGTTTATACAAAGTTTTCTTTGTTAATCAGGAGAAGTAAATGCAAATCCTCTCTATGTACAATGAACTGCTTTGAGAAGAAGGTGTGACAGTGATATAATGACCTGATGAATTTTAGACAAGGAGGATCAAAATATCTTGGTTTTATTTTCCAGAGATTAGTATTTGAGAGATGTGTGTGTGTGTGTGTCCACATTCTTCTTCTGGAAGACAATGTTACTATGCAATAGAGTTCTTGAATTCTCTCCTTTTGCATGTTCATATCTGAATCATCCTTTATATTTGGGTGTCAATGCAAGAAGATTTTGTTGTTGAACCTGCAGGATATGTAATCTATGTGCCTTCAGCTGGTTAATGAGCTTTAATACCTAACTTTAGTGGGTCTCTCACAGTCCCTGGCTGGGGTGAGAGGGTTACATGGTTACAGGAAGGCACTGTGAACCGAAACATAAGCACTGCCCTCCATCATGTTTCTCTGAAAGATATTAATAAAAACACAGTGGCTGATCATTCTATCTTTCACCGTTACTTGTCATTACTTCTTGCACCAATCAAGCAAACAGTTGGTAATAATTTAATCAAAGTATAGGTAAGTTACAAGGTGGTCTTTGGCATAACACAGCAATCGCTGGGTATGCATTATACTTGAAGACCTTCTTGGATGACATACTAGATAGTTATTAAATGTTAAAAAAAAAGAAAAAGACAAAATAGAAAGTCTGTGTCTTGTTTTACTTAATCTCTTTCTTTTGTTAGTGTAGTAGAATCAAGAAGATGGTCGCTTTATTTTACCTCTTCTCCATGTGAATAGTAACTATAATGGGTTTAATTAACTATGTGGGTATTGATGTAATTAGTTACCCTCGTGATTATACTTCTTTAATAACAGCACTTTATTTGAGATGCACTGGTGTTCTGCAGTGGCCAAGCCCTACACCTATATTTCATAACTGTCGAGACATTGGAACCGTGTGCATATTTTACCAGCAGCCCTTGAGAGAGGTTATCTTGTATGGCTGAAGGTAATTGGGAACTAATGATTTTGCCCCCTGGTTTCAGACTCTGCGGCTGAGAGCAGAGAAGTGTGGGGGAGGGGTGGCCGCTCATTTTGTGTAAACCGAAAGGGAGGGGGAAGGGCTGTGTTTTGGAAACCATATGCTCTTAGGAACTGTTTCTCTTTATGCTGGCAATCAGAGACACAGTAACACCAGAGGGAATTGGGGGTGTTTAATCTATGGGTGGACTGCATAAATACATTTAAATAAAAGTACACACTGTATAGGACATATGCTCACATTAACAGGAATCCTGGCTCTAACCATGTCTATTAACAAACACGCAGTACATTTTTGCAGTACATTAAAAGCAGATCACAGCTTAAATTTGGTCAGCAGGTGACTGGCAATGTCTCTTTTACATGGTTCAGTGACAATGAAGTCAGAATGTATGGAAAAAATTAGGGCATATATAAAAGAAGAAACATATAATGGGAAAATTATCATATGAAAATGTAAATAATACTATCACAAGAAACCTCAAAGAAGAAGAGCACAAAAGCAGAAAGATTATCTAACTGTGCCCGGACCCATCCACAGCAAACATGGGGCCCAAACCCCATTAGTTTCTTCACTATTCAAACTTGGAGGGGGAAGGATGGGGATGGGAACGTAATGGTGTGGATGGGAAGGGGGTTTAGAAACCTGCTGAAACAGACACTGCTGAGAAATAATAGGTTCTGCAGACAATCTCTTTTGCAGGTAGAAGTGCTGTTTCTTTTCCAGTCTGCTTTATTCGGCTCTTCTTTTTTTTCAAAGCTGTGCTTTCCCCTGTCACCTCTTCCTGCAGCTCTTCATCCTGCAGAACTGTTCAGCCTCCCCTCCGTGTCTCTCTCGCTTTCTCCCTGTCTAGAGACATACACCAAAATCACTGCAGCCATCTGACTGCTTCCTGCAGCACAGAAAGGAACACTGTGGGTCATCATAACAGCCAAACCCGTAAACATGAACCACTGAAAAACCAAACAAATGGAAAAGAAGTGCCTCCGTGGAGGTACCTGCCAACAAGACTTGTTCCTTTGCCACAAGGGATGCTCCAGCAAAAGCCTCCATCCCTCATTAAATCAATAAAATCAAGTGTCCTTTATTTTAATCCTCTGCACTGTAATCCAGTAGCAAGGAGAGGGGCCCAGGCTTTTCATCTCATTGTTTCAAAACAGATCGTTTGGTTGGAATTGACAAAAGGTTCATTCCTTTACCTTTGTGGAAATGTCAGTAAAAAGGCAGGTGCTGGGCACTCAGACTGGACTCTTTTGCTTCAGTAGAAGAAAAAAAGGAGTGTGTGTGGGGGGGTTGAGGGGTGAAGGTGGGGGGAGGGGGAAGAATCTGTGACCGGCTAACTACATGTACTGAAGCTTTCTAAGACATTTTGTTTAGCTTGATATTGTGCAGCAGTGAGGAGAGGTGGAATCTATCGTGTGCCAGCTGCATGAATCACTGGATTGAAGTCTAACAGCCTCAGATCCTCTTTTATACAGTAGAGAGGAGATTAAAGCAAGGAGCTCATATGTCACAAAATAGAGGTACAATGCAGTTCTGGCTTGCTTAGTGCACTCAGCCAGCATTTGATCCAAATTTAGCCAAAGGGAACAAACGTGTGCTGCCATCAGCCAGGAAGGTGACAAATGCTGGGCTGTAAAATCCAAAATTCCTTTTCTGTTTCCCAAATGTCATCTCTCCTTTGTCAGCTTCATTATGATTGAATCTATGTATAGTCACAGACCAACTGGAAACAAACAAAAACACCCAAACCCTAGCTAAATTATTCTACACCTGCCGCTTCCTAAGCTGTGTAATTGATACAGAGTAGAGGGAAGTTTTGTATCTAGGACTTTGAACCTCATTTATTTAACAAGGATTTGCTTGCTTAGTGCTATAGTAAGTATATTCTAGAAGCTGAAAGAGACACATAAGGAATCTAACACATACTCTCCTACTTTCCAAAGGAGTCTCCTTAAGGAGATAAGATAGACTGATGGATAGACACACCCATACACACACACTCTCAGGAACAAAGGCAGTGGGCATTTTGTTAAATGACTAAATGTGGGAGTGTCACAGGAAGTGCTATAGAAATCAGAAAAAGTGAACTTAGAGCTAAATTTAAGAAAGAAAAACAGAATGAGTGTTTGGAGTACTAAGCACTTTTAAGAATCTTACATGCATGTAACAGAGTGTGTATGTAGTTGGATCATCATCCCCATTTAATAGAAAAGGAAATTGAGGTAGAGAGATAAGTAACTTGCCCAGAATCACACACTTAATAAGAGCAGGAATTTAAACTCCCAAACTATTACTCTTAGTTACGTCTGCAACCTGCTTGGCAAAGATTGAAAGGGAAACTTTCTGAAGGAGCAATCAACCTGGCGTCTCTCCCCTTTTCTCTTCCTAAGTGAATTCTCCATCTGTTCTCTGTGAAACTTCCAGGCCCTTATCTGTTTCTGTCTCAAACAAATTATCAGCCCCTTTCTGTGTAGTTAGTTTTCCTTCCCCAGACAGACTTTATGATCAAATCAGTAATACAACCTTATTTCTAGAAGAGATCTTACTGGTGGCTTGTCTAAGGTCAAATAGGTTATTAGTTGCAGACATGAGACTATAATTTGTCTTTGGAGGCTCAGACCAATTTTTCTGACAGTTTTTTTTCTGACAGTTCCCTGCCTTGCTCACCTCCACGCTGACCTTCAACATTGACCCCTCAGACCTAGCATACCTATCACACCCCTACTATCTGATTTTCCTTTTGCTTTACAGAGGAAACTTCAAGGAAAGTGGAGAACCATGCATCCCTGGCCAACTGCAACCTCAGGGACTCCAATTGCAACAGAGAGGACACATCTGCTCGCTGACTGTGCAGTCATCTCTTTTTCAGACTCCCAGGAGCCATTCCAGGCATTCTCTTTTTGAGTTTGCAATCCAGTTGGTAAATGATCTCATCCTATATCTTAGTGAGAACATTGACATCATCTGACATGCAATGCCTCATTTTCACCTCAACTTCAATAATAACTTCCAACTTCCTTCCAACTGTCTGTGTTCCCTTACTATCCTTCCCAGTGCCAGAAGAGCTTCCCCTTGCTGGCTTTCCTACTAAATGGTAGGGTCATTGAGGTTTGGCTTTGAGGCTTATGTCTTTCTTAGCCCTCACCGATTTCCCCATTCCAGCCCCAAAGCCCCAGATCCCTATACCACTGCTACATTCCTCAGTCAAATCTGAAGTCCGAGAGGAACCTAATAAACATAGAATTATAAAAATCTTTAAAATGGTCAATATTTTTCTCAATATAGGAGCTTTTAATTTTGTTTGTAGAAGAAAGAATCTACATGCTAAAGGAGCACATTTATAATTGTGGGGTTTCAGGCATCATTAAAAGTGACTAAGATGTTTGGGGGGCAACAGTCTTCAAGTCACATCACTTTTTGCAGTGGGCCAACTCCTCTGTCTGCACATGTAGTCTCTCCTGATTATCACCTCAGATCTAAATCTTCAACCCGAAGAGCCTCTTCCATTCCTTTTAGCTCAGGACAGACCTTGTTCTCATGATTCTCTGG
Source organism: Galeopterus variegatus (assembly GCF_000696425.1). Lineage (NCBI taxonomy): Eukaryota > Metazoa > Chordata > Mammalia > Dermoptera > Cynocephalidae > Galeopterus > Galeopterus variegatus. The sequence goes on along the minus strand of NW_007726388.1, from coordinate 395,242 downwards.
CACTTCCTCCAGCTTTTCTTGTCTCTGCCTCCTCACTCTGCATGAATACCTTCCCTTTGCCTTCACTTCTAGGATGCCCATGTTCACACTGCTTGGTAATTCCTCATCTGATTCCGGTGCAAACTCTAACAATTCTGTGTGTCTCCTCTCTTTTACTGCCCACATTGTAAATTGCATATTCTAAATACCCTCTGCCTCCATTTCTGAGAGCCTGCTCATTCCTTAAAAGTTTGACTACAAATCAGCAAAACATGTGACAATTTAAGTCATTATACTTCTTAATTTCTTTTAAAAATTCCATTCTTCTCACAATTCCATCTCCTAGAATAATTCCCAATCCTATCACATCTTCAACCCCTTTTAACACAAATGCTTGTAATGCTGCCCTATCATGCAGAAATGAAATGCGTTAGTAACATAATTTTACTACTCATTTAATTTTAATAATGCAACATAATGCTTTGCCTACATACAAATGAAAATTAAAGTAACTTATAATAACATAATAAGTATCAATATATGGAATCACCATTAATACAATAGATGCAAATGTAGGTTGATACAAATGTGATTCAAATAACAAGAGCGGTGCTACTATCAACAATGTGAATTTTTGAACTGATGAATAAGGTTTGGTAAAGATTCAAGCAAAATAAATAATTACACAGTACTGTTGGCCCTCTGTATCTATGGCTTCCACATCTGCATATTCAAACAACAGTGGATTGAAAATATTTGGTGTGTGTGGGGAGACAATAAAAATATACAAGACAACAATAAAAACAATACAAATAAAAAATACAGTAAAACAATTACTTATGTAGCATTTACACTGTATTAGGTGTTATAAGTAATGTAGAGATGATTTAAAGGATATGGAAGGGTGCAGAAGACAGGACTCTATGACACCAACACTGGGCAGGCTCCAGGAAGGCAGAAAACACAGCCAGCTGCCCCACCACCCGCCCTGTCCACACAGAAGTCAAGAAACTGTGCTACCAGCACTGGGGAGGCCTTGTACAGCTTCCATGGAGATGGTCCACAACAGCCATCACCACAGCTAATTCTGTTGCAACGATGGCTCACTGCCACAATAATATCCACAACCACAATGCAGGAAGCCCACAGCATATCTGACTTCATTGACACAAGGAGAGTCACTTGAGGAAACTGGAAAAAGAGGAAGAAATCTTTCTACTCAAAGTCCACTCCAGAGTAATAGAAGAAGCAACTGATCTACCAAATGCCCATAAATTAACATACCATAATTAGGAAAAAAGCATAAAATATGCACCACTAAAGGAATTTAGTAACTGTCAAGTACCAGACCCTAAGAACAGGAAACCCTTGAAATGACTGAAAAGGAATTCCAAATGCTATTTTAAGGATATTCAGTGAGATAAGAGAGGACTCAGTTAGACAACAAAATGAAACAAGAAAAAATATCCAGGCTATTAAGGAGGAAATTTACAAAGAGATTAATACCTTAAAAAAGAATGTAGCAGAACTCCTGGATCTAAAAGACACATATAATGAAATATAAAAACACAACTGGGAGCATAAATAGCAGATTAAAGCAAGCAGAAGAAAGAATTTCTGGACTCAAAGATGGTCTTTATGGAATAACCCGGGCAGACAAAAAGGAAAGAAAAAAGAATTCAAAAAAAGGAAAAAAGAATTTTAAAAAATGAAAAAGAATTTTAAAAAATGAAGAAAGTCTAAGAGAGCTAGCAGACAACCTAAAGTGCACAAACATCTGAATAATGGGTGTTCCAGAAGGAGGGGAGAAAGGTAAAGGTGTTGAAAATCTATTCAATGAAATAATAATGGAAAACTTCCCAGATATAGAGAGAGAAATTAACCTTCAGATATAGGAAGCTCAAAGACCCCCAAACAGATTCAATCCAAAAAGACTCTGTCTGAGACACATTATAGTCAAACTGGCAAACTCGAAGACAAAGAGAGAATCCTAAAAGAATCAATATGAAAGCATCAAGTCACTTATAAGGGAGCCCCCATCAGAAAAACAGCAGATTTCTTAACTGAAACTCTCTAGATGAGAAGAAAATGGGATGGCATATTCAAAATACTAAAAGAAAAAAACTGCCAGACAAGAATATTATACCCAGCAAGGCCATCCTTTAGAAATGAGAGAAAAATAGTGTATTTCCCAGACTAAGAAAATCTGCAGGAGTTCATCAGCACACAACTAGCCCTGCAAGAAATTCTCAAGGGAGCCCTGCATCTGAAATTTGAAAAAACAATACTCATTACCATGAATACACAAGAAAGAACATAACTTACTGATAAAACACAAATGCAAATTGGAAGGAAAAAGGAAACTAAATCTTACCACCTCAGGAAAAAACCAACAGACATTGAAAATGAATAATAAAAGGGAAGAAAGGAACAAAAGATATTTAAAACATCTAAAGAAAAATCAATAAAATGCCAGGAATAAGACAATACCTCTCAATAACAACGCTAAATGTAAATGGATTAAACTCCTCACTCAAAGGACACAGAATGAAGGATTAGATCAAAAAGCTAGAGCCAACTATATGCTGACTTCAGGAGACTCACCTCACCTTTAAAGATCCACACAGACTAATAGCAAAGGAATGCAAAAAGATATATCTTGCAAAATGGAAACCAAAAAGGAACAGGAGTAACTATTCTTATATCAGATAAAATAGGCTTTAAAACCAAAAACCATAAAAAGAGACAAAGAAGGCCACTATATAGTGATAAAGGGATCAATCCAGTGTGAAGACATAACAATCATAAATATATATACACCCAACACTGGAGCACCCGTATATATAAACACTATTAGACCTAAAGAAAGAGATAGACCCTAACATGATAATAGTGGCAGACCCAAACACCTCTCATCATCGGACAGATCATCCAGGCGACAAATCAGTAGAGAAACACAGGATTTAAACTATACTTTAGACCAATTGGACATGGCAGATATCTACAAAACATTTCATCCAACAATGACAGAATATACATTCTTCACATCTGTGCATGGTACATTCTTCAAGATACAACACATGTTAAGTCACAAAACAAGTCTCAATAACTTAAAAAAAATTGAAATCATCTCAAGTATCTTTTTAGACCACAATGGATTAAAATCAGAAATTAATAACAAGCCCAACTCAGGACTCTATAAAAATACATTGAAATTAAACAATAGGCTCCTGAATGACCTATGGATCCAAGAAGAAATTGAACAAGAAATAAAAAATTTCTAGAAAACAACAAAAATAAAGACACATCATATCAAAACATGAGGAATACTGCAAAAGCAGTACTAAGAGGGAAGTTTATAGCAATTAATTCTTACATCAAAGAAAAAAAAGGGATTTCAAGTGAACAACGTAATGCTTCACCTCAAAGAATGAGATAAACAAGAATGATACAACCCTAAAGTTAGAAGATGGACAGAAGTAATTAAGATCAGAGCAGAAGTAAATCATATAGAGACCCCAAAAATGATACAAAAGATCAATGAAACAAAAAGTTCATTTTTTAAGAAGATAAACAAAATAGACAATTAGCTAGCTTGACAAAGAAAAAAAAAAAAAAAAAAAAAAAAAAAAAAAAAAAAGAAAGAGAAAGCCCAAATAACAAAAATCAGAACTGAAAAAGGGGACATAACAACTGATCCCAGAGAGAAACACAAAAAATCATTAGAGACTATTACAAACAACTGTATGCTAACAAATTGGAAAATCTAGAGGAAATGAATAAATTTCTGGATACATATAAACTACCAAGACTGAACCGAGAAGACATAGAAAGCCTGAATGGACCAATAACAAGCAACAAGACTGAAGCAGTTATCAGCTGTCTCCCAACAAAGAAAAGCCCAGGACCAGATGGCTTTACTTCTGAATTCTATCAAACTTTTAAAGACAAATTAATACCAATTCTCTTCAGACTATTCCAAAAAGTTGAAATAGAGGCCATTCTCCCAAAATCATTCTCTGAGGCCAGCATCACCTTGATATCAAAACCAGACAAAGATACAACAAAAAAAGAAAATACAGGCCAATATCTCTGATGAACATAAATACATAAATCCTCAACAAAATATTAGCAATCAGAATACAGCAACACATCAAAAAATTATGCACTATGATCAAGTGGAATTCATCTCAGGTATGCAAAGATAGTTCAACTTATGCGAGTTAATAAATATGAAACACCACATCAGCAAAATCAAGGACAAAAACCATATGATTATCTCAATAGTTGCAGAAAAAGCATTCGACAAAATTCAACATTGCTTCATGATGTTGACTCTGAGCAAATTAAGTATAGGAGGAAAATGTCTTGACACAATAAAAGCCATTTATGACAAGCCCATTATCAATATCACCATAAATGGCAAAGAACTGAAGGCTTTTCCCTTAAGAACAGGAACAAGACAAGTATTCTCACTTTCACCACTCCTGTTTAACACAGTGCTGGCAGTACACCCAGATCAATCAGGCAAGAGAAATAAATGAAGGGCATCGAGATAGAAAAAGATGAATTCAAACTGTCCCTGTTTGCAGATAACATGATCCTATATATAGAAAAAGCTAAAGACTGTACCAAAAAATTCTTAGAGATGATTAATAATTTCAGTAATATTACAGAATATAAAATCATTGCCCCTTAATCAGTTGTATTTATATACTCAAATAATGAACTAACAGAAAGAGAAATCAAGAAATTAAGCCCATTTATAACAGTCATCAACCTCCCCCCCCAAAAAAAAATAACACTAGGAATCGTTTAGCAAGGAGGTGAAAGATCACTACAATGAGAACTATAAAACACTACTGAAAGAAATTAAAGAAGACACAAAAATATGGAAAGACATTCCATGCTCTTGGATTGGAAGAATCAACATTGTGAAATTGTCCATACTACCTAAGGCAATCTGCAGATTCAGTGCAATCCCCATCAAAAATACCAATGATATTCTTCACAGAAATAGAAAAAAACAATCCTAACATTCATGTGGAACAACAAAAGACCCCAAATAGCCAAAGAAATCCTGAGAAAATAAATAAATGAATAAATAAAGCCAGAGGCATAACACTACCTGATTTCAAATTATACTACAGAGCTGTAGTAACCAAAATAGCAAGGTACTGGCATAAAAATAGACACTTGGATCAATGGACCAGAACAGAAAACCCAGAAATTAGCCCACAGACTTACAGCCAACTGGTCTTTGACAAAGGCAATAAGAACATACATTGGGGAAAAGACAGCCTCCTTATATAAATGGTGCTTGGAGAATTGGATATTCATATGCAGAAGAGTGAAACTAAACCTGTACCTCTTGCCATATACCAAAATCAACTCAAAATGAACTAAAGACTTAAGTATAAGACCTGAAACGATGAAACTATTAATGGAAAACATGGGGAAACACTTCAGGAAGTAGGACTGGGCAAAGACTTTATGAATAAGATCCCAAAAGCACAAGCAAGAAAAGAAAAAATAAATAAATGGGATTATATCAAAATAAAAACCTTCTGCATAGCAAAGGAAACAATCAACAGAGTGAAATGACAACCTACAGAATGGGAGAAAATATTTGCAAACTATACATCCCATAGGAGATTAATATCCAGAGTATACAAGGAACTCAAACAACTATACAGTAAAAAAACCAAGTATCCCAATTAAGAAATGGGCAAAGGAGATGAATAGACATTTTTCAAGGGAAGACATATGAATGGAAAACAGATACTTAAACTAATGTTCTAATCACTAATCATCAGGGAATTGCAAATTAAAATGACATTGAGATATCTCACCCCAGTTAAACTGGTCATAATTCAAAAGACTGAGAATAACAAATTCTGGCAAGGATGGGAGAAAAGAGAACTCTCCTATGCTGCAGATGAGACTGTAAATGAGTACAGCCAGTATGGAAAACACTATGGAGTTTTCTCAAACAACTACAGATATATCTACCATATGATCTAGCTTATGTTGAAGGGATACGTGTATTTCTATGTTCATCACAGCTCTATTTACAATAGCCAAGATATGGAATCAACCTAAATGTCCATCAACACACACACAATGCAATACTATTGAGCCATAAAAAAGATACAATTTCTTCCATTCACAGCAACGTGGATGAGTTTGGAGAAAATTATGTTAAGTGAAACAAGCCAGGCGCAGAAGGAAAAATACTGCATGTCCTCACTCATAACAGGGAGCTAAGAGAGAAAGAAGAAAGGAAGGAAAGACCACAGTAATGTGTTGGACTTGCAGAGGGAGAGAACATACCTATGGTTGTGGGTGAGAGGGGGTGAAGGAGGGGAAGGGATGTCTGCGAGAAGTTGGGGAGGCGGCACAGGGAATAACTGCAATATGAGGTAATGGGTATGCTGATTGTATTGATCTGATCATCACATCTTGGGCACAGGTGGTGACAGTCAGCTTTTTACCCCATGAATACACATAATCAATAAAAAGAAAAAAGTAGCTATATATATAAAAAAATAAAGTATGTGGGAGAATGTGGTTATATGCACTGTATGCCATTTTATATGAGGGAAGAATCCATGGATTTTGGTATTCTTAGGGATCCTGGAACCAATCCCCCGTGGATAACTAGGGATGACTTTAGCTGCATTTCTGGAAAATTTGGTGTGTTTAAGAGTATGCAAAAATCTTTGTGCTTTTATAAAAAAGTTTAGGTCCTAAAGTAATTTTAAACAGATTTCATTTTACATGTATGGATGTCCATGAGTAATTCACAAGTTTGCTTGATGTAAGACAATTCTTCATTACATGGGACTGTCATAAACATCACAAGTTGTTTATCATCTTCTCCTCCTCTGAAACACAATGTAAAAATATGCTTTAGTATTGCTGTCAACCCTGATTTTCTAAAGTATCCTTTAGCTGGCTGTGGTTCTCTTAAGAACCACTGTTCTATGTTATCTTATCTTTAGCTCAAGTGGCAATTGTATGAATTCTTTCTATATGCTTGATATAAGTCATTTGTGAGGTACATGCTTTGAAAATATTTTCTTCCAGACTGTGGCTTGCCCTTTCCTTTGCATAGCAGCATATTTGAAGGGACAAACATTTTGTAAATTGATGAAGAAGTCCTGTTTACCAATTTGTTTTCTTTTTAAGCTTCATGCTTTTTGTATTTATATGAAATTTTTGCCTATCTCAAAATAAGAAAGATTTTCTCTATTTTTAAAGGAGTGTTTTACTTGTAGCTCTTACTTTTAGATTTATATCCCCTTTTGAGTTCATTTTTATATACGATGTATGTTAAAGATTGAGGTTTGTGTGTGTGAATGTGTGTATGAATAGCCAACTGTTATAGCACCATCTGTTATAGAGATTCTTCTTTCCCACATTGAATTACCTTGGCACTTTTGTAAAAAATCAATTGACCATATAAGTATGGGTCTATTTCTAGACACTATTCAGTTTCACTGATCTATGTGTCTATCATTACCTTAATACTACACTCTCTTGCTTCTTGCAGCTTTTTAGTAAAACTTGAAATAAGGTAGTGTGAGTCTTCCAACTTTGTTCCTTCACATAAATTTTAGAATTGACTTGCTGATTTCTCAAAATAGTCTGTGTTGATTCTATAGAACAGTTTGGGGAGCACTCATTAGCATCTTGAGTTTTTCAATTCATGAACATATTATAGTTCTGCATTTATTTAGGCCTTTAAAATTTTACTCTCCACAATTATAAGTTTCAACATACAGGTCTTACATCTATTTTGTTAAATTTATTCATGATATTCAATGCTATTTTAAATAGTATTTTTAAAATTTTCAATTTCTAATTGCTGGTTGTCAGTACATAGAAATACAATTGATTTTTGTGTATTGGTTTTATGTCACACAACCTTAATACATTTACTTATTAGTTCTAGGAGCTTTTTAAAAAAATAGATTCCTTAGAATTTTCTGTACAAACAATCAGGTCATTTGTGAATAAAGACAGCCTTGCTTTTTTCTTCCCAATCTGTAGGTTTTTACTTCATTTTCTCACTTTGTTGTATTGGCTAAGACCTCTAATACTGAATGTTGAAGAGATAGCAAATATCTTTGCCTTGTTCCTGGTAATAGGAGGAAAGCATATATTGTTTTGACATTGAGTATGATTTAGCTGCAGGTTGTACATAGATGCTATTTATTAGGTTGAGTAATAGTTTACAGATTGTTTTTAAATCATGAATGGGTGCTGAATTTGGTCAAATGCATTTTCTGCATCTACTTAGATGATTATATAGTTTTATTGTTTTTATATGTTCTTGGGTTAAATTTGTTACAATTTTGTTAAAGATTTTTAAATCTATTTTAATTAGGGAGTTTGATCTGAAGTTTTCTTTTTTAAAAAACATCTTATTATGATATTAGTATCAGAATAATACCGGCCTCATAAAATAAAACTCTTTTCTGTTTTCTGGGAGAGTTTGTACAGAATTGCTATTAATTCTTTCTTCAATGTTTGGTATAATTTAACAGTTAGACCACGTGAGCCCAGTGTCTTATTTTTGAAAGATTATGAGCTAAGAATGCAATTTCTATCAAAGACATGGGGATATGCAAGTTATTGATCTATTTTTTTCTCAAGTGAGCTTTGGTGGTTTGTGTCTTCTAAGAACTTTGTCCTTTTCATCTAAGTACCAAATTGATTGGCTTGAAAATGTTCATAATATTCTTTTATTACTATTACCATGTTTGTTGGATTTGTACTGATGTTTTTTTCTTTTTTTATAATAATGGTAATTTGTATCATATATGTTTTTCTGATTTACCGTCCTAGAGGTCTACTAATTTTTACTGATATTTTCAAAGAAATGGCTTTTGATTTCATTTGGTTTTAACTTTTAATTTGTTCTCTGATTATTTTTGTTTGTTCTTTTAGTTTAATCATTTCCTTTCTTCTGCTTTTTAAAAAATAATTTTTTTCTTTTTCTAGCTTCTTGCAGAGAAGCTAAAATTATTGACTTGAGAAATTTCTTCTATTCTAATATAAGCTTTTAGAGCTCTAAATTTTCTTCTCAGCATTGCTTTATCTACATCCCACTAAATGCTGCTGCATTGTATTTTTTATTTAAATTGAGATCAATATATGTTCATATAAATTTATTGATTTATGGGTAATTTAGAAGTTTTTTAAAAAAATACCAAATATTTGGAGGCTTTTTAAGTAATTTTTCTATTATTTATTTCGGTGTAATTCCATTGCAGTCAGCAAATGTACTTTGCATGATTTCAGTCCTCTTAAATGTATTGATAGCTACCTTATGGTACAGAATATATATTGGCAAGTTTTCCATTTGCACTTGAAAAGAATTTGTATTCTCCTGTTTGGTGTCATGTTGTAGAAAGTTACTTTAAGTTGATTAGTTTCATGTTTTTCTAGTCTTTTCTATACTTACTGAGGTTTTGTTTACTTCTCTTGATCACTGATAGCAGAATGTTGATACCTCAGAATGCTGACATTTCTTTTTAGCCGTGGTGATTACTTCTGAAATATTTGTCCAATATTAATTTAGCCATTTAATTTTCTTTTGATTAGTGTTTGTATTGTATATCTTTCCCCATGCTTTTTATTTTAACTTATCTGTGTCATCATAGTAAAGCAGGTTTATTATATACAGCATATAGTTAGGTCTTGTTTATTAAATTCTATCTGATCTATTTACCATTTAGTTTGAGCATTTAGACCATTTACATTTAATGTATTTGTCGATATGATTGGGTTTGAACCACCTTTCTATTTGTTTCATTTGCTAATTGTTCTTTCTCCCCTTATTTTGTTGTCTTCTACTGTATTAATTGAGTATTTTTTATGATTCTTTTTACCTCCACACTTGGCTCATTAGTTTTATTCTTCATGAATAACTTTAATTTAACTTTACTACATTTCTGGAAATTAATTACCCCATTTTTGTTTGGAAAAAAAAGTCTTTATTTTGTCTTTACTTTTGAATGAGATACTTTCTGGAAATAGTATTCAAAATTGACAGATTTTTCTTTCCTTTGAGTATTTTAGTGTTTCTTATCTGTCCATTGTCCCCTGGCCAGTGTTGCTTTTGATGAGAAGTCTGCTGTCTTTATTATGCTTATTCCTTCATAATGTGTCTTTACTTCTCTGGCTGCTCTTCAGATTTTCTCTTCATCTCTGGTTTTCAGCAATTGTAAAGTTTCTTGGTATGGTTATCTTTATATTTCTTCTTTGTGTTCATTGACCTTAGATTTGTAGATTTACATAGTTCATGGTTTTCATCAAATTTGGAAATTTTTTGGCTATTAGTTCTTAAAATATTTTTCAAAGTCATCTTCTCTGTTTCTAGTACTCCATTTATATGTATGTTCATCTGTCCTCAGTTACTAAAGATTTATGTTTTTATGGCTTTTTTCTTTTTCTTTTTTTAAATTTATTTTAGGTTATATCCATTATTATGTTTTCAACTGACTAATCATTTCTTTTACAGTTACTGTTAATCATATCCTATGTCTTTTTAAAATTTCAGATATTGCATTTTTCACCTTTGGAAGTGTTGGCCTTAGTTTTTAAAATCTCTTCCATTTTGTACTCTATTGCTTTCATGTTTTCCTATGTTATCCTTAATATATGGAACATATATATGAGTTATTTTAAATTCCTGGTCTGTTGACTTTGTTATTTGTGTCATATCTGTCTATGTTTCTATTGCTTTTTTCTTCCCGGTTATGGGTCATATTTTCCTGCTTTATATTCAGGTCTGATAATTTTTTACTACACATCAAACACTGTTAATATTATGTTAATGGATGCTGGATAATTAAAAAAAATTTTTAAAAAACTTGTTCTGGTACACATTTGCTTGGAATCAATTCGATAGTTTTTAGGCCTTCTTTAAATTTTCTGAGGGGTGGTTGAGGTGTAATCTAGAGTAGCCTTTGGTCTAAGGCTAATATAGTCCCATTACTAGGATAATAGCCTTCCAAGAACTTTACACAATGCTCTGTGTCTTTCTTCTTTGGCTGGGAGGAACACAAGCTATTTCCAGTTTTGTATGAGCTCTAGATGTTGTTTAGTCTACTATTTCCAGTAGGTTTTTCTTCAGCCTTGGGTTGTTTCTGCTCATGTATGTGCAGATCAGTACTCAGATCTTAGGAATCCTTAATTCATTAACCCTCTGCAGTTCTCTGGAGGGATCCTCTGCAGTTTCCTGGAATGCTTTCTCAGTGTCCTCTCTACTGTTCCACCCAATAAATTCCTATTATTGGGAAATTTGACCTATTTTAACTATTTGAACTACAGGTAGTAATGTGGAAGTAATTGTAGAGCTCACATCATTTATTTACTTTCTCTCAGGGATTATAGTCTAGAAATGCATGCTGTTGAATATTTCAAAATTCTTCTTTCCTATTTTTAATTGTTTAAGATAGGAGGGTAAATCTGGTTCCTGTTAATCCATCAAAGTCAGAAACAGATTTCTTAACTACCTTTGAAGGACTCATAAATTCAGACAAGTGCAATATTTACATTTATGAAGCTGTCTCCTAAATATGAATCTCAATCTGTGATCTCTCACTTAGGCGTATTGCCAGATGTCCAGTCTACGTTGGTCAATTCCACATGAATTTCTTCCTCTCGTCAAAGTTGACATTTCTGATACTTGACCTACCTCCCAATCTAATCCCCTTTCCTTCTACCTTGGGTCTGCCAAAAGTGCCATTATATTTTACCAGATATTCAGGCTCTCAGCTTTGAAGTTATTTTTGAATTCTTAAATTTCTTTACTGCTCATGTCTTATCTGTTAAGAAGTCTTGAAAATTATTTAAAAATTTTACATATACTTTGCTCTACTGATATTCATTGCCACCACTGTATTCAAGATGTTTATTATCTCATGTCTTCACTATACAGGTATTTTATAACTAGGTCTTCACTCTAGTTTCTCCCCACACCAACTCAACTTGCATCAAATATCATTCATTACCTACACATGAGGGGCCTTCAAAAAGTTCATGGAAAGATATCTATTATCTTGTAATTCAATTTTTCTATGAATTTTTTGAGGTACCTTTGTATGCTTACAAAACAGAGTGAAAAATACTTAGATTGGAATATTTGTCATAAATAACACAATTCTAACTAACTTTTCATAACTTATCTCCATTCCTACCTAGCACAATTCCCAGAATACTCAAGTACACGGTTTCTCCTCTGTGTTATAAACATGTCATGCTAATTTAGGCATCCATGACCTTCCTCACAGTATCCTTACTGCTTTGAGTTTACATCCTCATTTTTTCTGCCTTTCTTAATATCATTTATTACTGTAAATTTCATTTAAACTTCTACTTATGATAGAAAGATTCTAATACTGATCTTTCTTGAAGATTGAGACATTTCTTTGCTTCTCAAATCAACATTTAATCACACAATGATTTAGAATATTAGTCATTGGTTTGGTGTGATCTTCCATATACTCCCAGTCATTATATTAAACCAGTCACATCCATGCTATTACCTGATAGCATGTATAGTAGGTAGGAGGCCTGGCTCTGACCTTGCAGCTTCTGGTCTTGAATTGCCCTCACTCCTTCCCTTATCCTGTATTACTTTTCCCTCTTGCCCTTTTCATTAGGCTTTTTATTTATTATTGAGATAAGTGTATCAAACTGAGAAAGGGAATTGGCACTTATTTGTAATAAGAAAGCAAAGTGACTTATTTTATATATACACAATCATGGATACTTCAGAAAGTTCATGGAAAAATAAAATTAAAAGATAATACTAATCTTTTCATGAACTTTTTGAAGTACTGCATATATGTGGCTGGTAAAATACTCTAAATAAAATTCCAAAAAGAGTTCCAAACCTTTCTTAGGCTATGGTTGAGGATGAATATGTATATTATTCCCAAGGATCCTGTTGTTCAGCACTTTCTTTTTGGAAGATGCATAGATATAGTGATTAAAAGTGTGCTCATGGGCTTGTCTAGGTTCAAATCTCAGCTCTGATGCTTATGAGATGTGTGACCATAGGTACTTTGCTTCTTTATATATAAGATGAGCATAATATTAATCCCTACTTCACAAAGTTGTTGTGAGTTTTAAATGAAATAATCTATGTGTCAAGTGGGCCGATGAAAGGAAAAAGTTATGTTCGGAGACATTTTCAATCTGTGCTTATCTGGCAAAATGAAACATTTTTTATGGAGATGGAAAGAGTTTGGTTATGTTGATTCAGAATAGATTTTAATTCTGGCCAACATTCAAAAGTTTTTGACTCTTGAAAACAACAGCTGGGGAAGGCATTAAAAATTCACTATAAGTAAGAGCGGGTTCATATAATTTAGTCAACTTTTGACTCAGCTTTGTCCCGCTGTCCTTTCTGTTTCCCACTCACTGTTCTCCAACTTCTCTTAGGCTGATCTTATCACTGGTTTAGTCTCACAAGCTCCAGCAAATTTTAAATCCCCAATGTGACCACACATGCACGTGTGTGTGTACTAGATATATATATATATATATATATATATATATATATATATACACACACACATATATATATACATATATATATATATACACACACATATATATACATATATATATATGTATATATATATATACACACACACACAAATATACATAGAGAGAAACTGTTTCTAATCTTATTGATATACAGACAATTGATTCAAAAAAAGAAAGAAAAATTTAGTCAAATCTGTTATTTAAGCATATTATTTGTGTGTATAAAAATTCTTCTACAACTCTTTCCTTGATTTTCTTCTTTACACTTTTAACTGCATTTAAATGAACAAGTTTGCATAGATGTAATAATCATCTTTCTACAATGATCTATGGTCTCTACAGGCTGGCGTCTGACTATGTCATGTGTATCATAATCTCCTATCATGAAAATGAATATTCAGCTAAGCATCTGTCCACTGCTGATCCATTAGCAGTACCTTGACCACATAATCATAATTCTAATCAGGAGAAGATGAAATGAAGACTGTTTCAATCAAAAATTCAAAATTTTAGAGAGGCATAATGCTTACCAGAAATGACATCTAGGTCATCACTTCTAATTTTCATGTTCCTATTTTTGTTTTCACCTCACATTGTTTCATCGAACCATCATCAAGCACTACTGATTAAGTATTCTCCCTGCTAACAGCTGTGTTAGAATTTTGATGATATAAATTAATTGCTTATGGTTCCAGTCATTTGGAAATTTTCTGAAAGGTATTGCTTCCCAGCCAGTTTATATTTTTATGTGAAACCATGTTAAATGTTAAAATATGTGGTGAAATCCCATTCAACTATAGTTTTATTTTTATTTATTTAGTCTACAGATAAATCTTGGGGCATAGTTCAATAATTACACAGCCTTTTCATCAGTCAGTTATATACAGTTTGGGGACCACTCACTGCTCACAGGCAGATAGTCTGGTATATCAAAAGATGTATTGGAAGTAATATTAAAAAAATAAAGTTCCGAATTTGGGACTGAGCCAACTAAAGAATAAATCAGGGTTTATTCAATGGTATATCAAGAAATCATTATTCCTACCTCTATTGTGATATTTGGTCACGATTATATGCCAATTACTATGGTTTATATGCATTATTTCATTTACTTATCATAACATGAATTAAATATTATTTTCTCCATGCTTTAGATAGAAAATGAAAACTTAGAAAATTTACATAAGTGACAGAACAAGGATTCTAATACAGTTCTACTTAATCATGAAACCTGAACATGAGAGTTGATTGCATATATGATCATCCCTCTCCAATGGTACAGCAGAAATAAGGTCAAGCATGTGCTTTGATATGGGATCAATAACAGCAACTGGCATCCATAGAGTGGTTTACAGTTTACGTGGCATAGCCACATATTTATTTTCTTCAAACCTCTCATTATTACTGTGAGATAGTGTTATTATTATTGCATTCATTTTACAAACGACAGAATTGAGGAACAGGGTTGCTGGATAAATTGCTTAAGTTTGCAGAGCTGGTAACATAGACCCGTGATGAAACTCAGGTCTGACTCAAAGTCCTCTTACTATTTTGGCTACATTTTATTACTTTCAAATGTACACGTAACAGTTACCAAAATCAAGTATCTATGCCCATGTGTGCTAGATATAAATTTAAATTGTCATTATTTATTTCCCTTTTGTAAATAAATGGACCAAAAAAAAAATCTTGGTAGTCTTTGAGCTTTATGACACCTAAATGGTCCATGACAAGGTCAAAAATCTCTGAATTATAAAAATAAATGATTTATCAGGACCTGGCTCTTGGTCTGGCCTCGGTATCCTGATAGAAAAATTAAAATGGGGAGAGCTGTTGCTTAAAGAGAAATGTCATAGGAGAACCTTTGACCTGAATCCCACAAAAGAGTTAGGAGGAATATAGAACTGAAATGGAAACTATCAGATTTCCTCAGGCACAGGATTAAGCTGTGACAATTTTATCCAGAGGTGGACTAGGTATTTTTTCTCTATTGTGATTTATGAGGTACAAGAAATAACTTTCCTCTCTAGAATTACCTTTGCCATTTGCAGTGACTACTATCCTCATCATTAGACTTTGTTTTTATCGAGTGGAGGTATTAGCTCCATAAAATTCCATAAAAGTACCTTCTTCCCTCCATGAAAATGAATATTCTCTATTAATCATTATCAGGTTATTTTTAGTAACAAGCAGCAAGGGAGAAGAGCACATAGACTAATGTAGGGGAAGGAGAGAAAAAGCCAGAAAGCTATGCCATTTTTATTGGAAGGCTAGGACTAATTTTGGTACCGGGAGACCTTTATTCATTCATTTAGTCATTCGACAAACATCCAGTAAAGGCCTGCCATGTGCAAGATGCTGTCCTAGGTGGTGACACACAGCACCACTAGCTATGAGCCTGTATTCTCGCAACAAGTAATAATAATGGGATAGCTGCACATGCTAATCTCCCTTCCTCCACCACAGCTTTCTGAAAGAATATCTTGAAGGACTGCAAACCTGAAGTATTTTGCATCAAATGCATTTCACCTGAAAAGGTGAGCAATGAGCAAAATGAGCCTGGAGGGAAGAAATATTTTTTTCTTTTTGTTTATTTTTCTTCTCCATATTTCTGGGCAGAGTGGAGGCTCCAGAGTGTAAAGAAGCAAATAGTGGTGGAGTGGACTCTAAACATTAGAGCAGAGGATGTGTTTGAGAAAAGCTGTGGGTGCTGAAGAGGTCTTGAAATAGATGCTATATAGGAAGAGAAAGATTAGTCAAAAGCCAAGGCAGGAGTTGAAGGCAGAGAAGGTCTGAGAGTGAAGTGCAAGGCACAGAGCAGCACACAATGCCTTAGGGAGGAGACATGAAAAGCAATGACCCAAAGATGGAGAGATACTCCTGTTCTTCCAGTAGCTATGATAAGGCAGTGGTCATATCCTGATGAGGTGGAAAGAGACCAGAGGGTGTAAGATATTTAATTGTATACAGACTGCAGATCAAATGACAATTGATTACATTGTTTAATGTTGAATATACTAGTTATCCTGATTTGAGCATCACATGTTACACACAGGTATTGATATTCAACTCAGTACCCCACAGATATGTACAATCAACTACGTTTCAATAAAAAAAAGACAGTTCACATTATTTTCTTTTACAATTGCTTGTTTCCAAATATTTTGTGGAGGGTGTGCAAGAGAGTAGTATCAGACAGTCTAGCATATTATGTCAGGAGCCATTGAGGGCTAAAGCCAAACAATGTGAGAGGACACCTCTTCCTCTTGGGAGGTTCCTCAAGGTAACTCAGGTTCCTCTTATGCCAAGATTAGTTTTTACATAGGGGTGCACAGGTGCCAATGTCTTCTGCTGGCAGGATTGATTACACAATGAGACTTTTGCTCTTGGGAGATATTTCTCCTGTTTTTGACGTGTCCAAGGAGATAGAACAACAAGATGGTGAATCAGAAGGGGGAGACACAGACTTGAATTTTGAGAATGGATTTTATAGACTTGAAAAGAAGTATATTGTGCAATAAATACAGCTTAAAGCAAC
Organism: Galeopterus variegatus; assembly: GCF_000696425.1. Taxonomy (NCBI): domain Eukaryota; kingdom Metazoa; phylum Chordata; class Mammalia; order Dermoptera; family Cynocephalidae; genus Galeopterus; species Galeopterus variegatus. The sequence continues at coordinate 378,156 of NW_007726388.1, read as the reverse complement.
AGTTCCCAAAGTGTGGTCTGGGGCATCCTAGGGTTCCTCAAGATGATTTTGGGGGTGCATAATGTCAAAACTATTTTCATAATAATATTAAGATGTTATTTACTCTTTTCAGTCATTCACTCACAAATGGTTGGTGAAATTTTCCAGTGGCTTGACAACATGTCTATATCACAGCAGATTAAATGCAGAAGCAGATATAATCCAGCTGGGTTCTATTATGCAAGAAATTTAAGAAATCTGTAGAAACAATGCCACTTTTCTCACTATTTTTAATTTTTTTAGGAGATGGTTATAAAAATATAGTATCAGGTAATGTGTTTTATAGCTATTAAAAATAAATCACATAGCTAAGAGTTTTTTCACATTCTCAGTTTAATTTCTGCTGTGAAACACATAAACAAAAGCTCTTTGGGATCCTCAATGAATTTTGACTGCATAAAAGGGTCCTGTGACCCCAAAAGTTTGTGAACTGCTGCCTTAGAATATTAGAAAAAAGAGTCTAGACATTTTTTAGAAAGTGAGAGAAAAAAATCATAATTGTTTTCCATTTTTCCTTAAAAATCAATTGAAAAATGACAAAAAGAGTGAGAAATAAAAATGGATGCTCTATTCTCAACAAAACTATGGATACCTCAAATTATGAACTAAGACATATGAAGAATGACAGCTAAGTATAGTAATATGTGGACTAGTGTCAGAAAAGAAAAAGTAACGTCACAGATGGCTGCTACTGGAGACCTCGGGCCGAGGTGGCAGAATACGCAATTCTCCTGATAACACACCCTTATTTTTTCCCCTATTGCAGTGTAATTAGGATACCATAGCATTTATCTGTTTAAAATGTACAATTCAATGACTTTTAGTATATTCACAAAATTGTGCTACCATCACCACTGTCTAATTCTAGAATATTTTTGTCATCAAAAAGAAACTCATACCCATTAGCAGTCACTCCCAATTCCCCCCAACTATTAGTCTGCTTTCTATCTCCATGGATTTGCTTATTCTGGACATTTCATATAAATGAAATCATACAATATATGACCTTTTGTGTCTGAATTATTTTACTTAGCATGTGCTCAAAGGTTATTCATGTTGTGGTATATTTCCGTTCCTCATTCATTTTTATGGCTGAATGATATTCCATTGTATGGATATACCACATTTCACTGATTCATTGATCGGTCAGTGAACACTTGGGTCGTTTCTAATCTTTTACTATTGAAAAATGCTGCTATGATCATTTGAGTTCAAGTTTTTGCATAAACATGCATTTTAATTCTCATGTGTATAAATTTAGGAGCAGAATTTCTGGGTCTTATGGTAACTCTATGTTTAACTTTTTAAGGAACTGCCAGGCTCTTTTCCAAAGCAGATAATGCCAGTTTAAATCCCTCAAGAGCAGTATTTCATCAAGGTTTTGACTTGCTTTTCTCTCTTTTTATATGCTTATTGGCCATTTGTATATCTTTGGAGAACTGTGTATTCCAATCCTTTGCCTGTTTTAAAAATTTTGTTATGTCTTTTTATTATTGGGTATAATAATTCTTTGTACACTTTAAATACTATTCACTTAGATGTGTGTTTTGCAAATATTTTTTGTCATTCTGTGTGTTGTACTGTCATTTTCTTGATGGTCCCCTTTGCAGCACAAAAGTTTTTAATTTTCATAAAGTCCAATTTGTCAAATATTTCTTTTGTTGCTTGGGCTTTTGGTGTCATATATAAGAAATCATTGTCTAATACAAGATCACAAAGACTTATGCCTATGTTTCCTTTAAGAGTTGTAGACTTTTACGTATATACTTTCAGTTATACACATTTAAATCTTTGATTCATTTTGAGTTAATATTTGTCTATGTGTGAGGTAAGGAGTCCAAATTTATTATTTTGTATGAATATCAATTATTCCAGGCACTATTTGTTGAAAAGACTATTATTTACCTCATTGGATTATTGCAACACTCTTCTTAAAAATCAATTACTATAAATGTAAAGGTTTTTTCCCCCCCTGGACTTTCAATTCTGTTCCATTGACGCATGACAGTGCCACACTGTACTGATTATTGTTGCACTATAGTAAGTCTTTAACTCGAGGAGTGTGAGTCCTCCAACTTCGTTCTTCTTTTTTAAGATTGTTTTGGCTATTCTGGGTTTCTTGAATTTCCATATAAATTTTAAGATCAGTTTATCCATTTTTACAAAAAGAGCATCTGAAATTTTGATAGAGGTTGCATTGAATCCCTATTAAGAATAATTGCTATCTTATCAATTGTGATTTTTGTCCTTTATTCTATTACTATGGTGTATTATGTTGATTACTTTTCACATGTTGAAACAATCTTGCATTCTTGGGATAAATTTTATTTGTTCATGTTGTATAATCTTTTATGTTTCTGAATTCAATTTGTTAGTATTTGAGGATTTAGTGTCTAAATTTAAAAGGTGGATTGGTAGTGTTATGCCTCCAGCTTTATTTTTTTTGCTCAGCGTTGTTTTGTCTATGCGTGGTCTTTTGTTATTCCATATAAATGTCTGGATAGTTCTTTCCATTTCTGAGAAAAATGTCATTGGAATTTTGATGGGGATTGCATTAAATTTGTATATCACTTTGGGTAGTATGGACATTTTCACTATGTTGATTCTTCCAATCCAAGAGCATGGGATATTTTTCCATCTTCTTGTGTCCTCTCTAATTTATCTCAGCAGTGGTTTGTAGTTCTAATTATAGAGATTTTTCACATCCTTGGTTAACACAATTCCTAAGTATTTTATTTATTTATTTATTTATTGGTGGCTATTGTAAAAGGGCAGGCTTTCTTGATTTCTCTTTCTGCATGTTCACTTGGAGGATAGAAATACTACTGATTTTTGTGTGTTGATTTTGTATCCTGCTTCTGTGCTGAACTCATTTTTCCCCTCAAGAGTTTTTTTGTAGAGGCTTAGGCTGTTCAATATATAGGATCATGTTATCTGCAAACAGGGACAGTTTGACTTCATCTTTTCCAATCTGGATGCCCTTTATTGCCTTCTGTTCTCTGATTGCTCTGGCTAGTACTTCCAACACTATGTTGAATAGGAGTGGTGAGAGTGGGTGTCCTTGTCTAGTTCCTGTTCTTAAAGGAAAGGCTTTCAGCTTTTCCTCATTCAGGATGATATTGGCAGTGGGTTTATCATATATGGCTTTAATTATGTTGAGATACTTTCTGTCTATACCTAACTTATAGAGGGTCTTTGTCATGAATGAGTGTTGAATTTTATCAAATGCTTTTTCAGCATCTCACCCCAGTTAGGATGGCTAAAATCCAAAAGTCTCTGAACAATAAATGCTGGCAAAGTTGCGGAGAAAAAGGAACTCTCATACGTTGTTGGTGGGACTGCAAAATGGTGCAGCCTCTATGGAAAATGGTATGGAGGTTCCTCAAACAATTGCAGATAGATATGCTGTATGACCCAGCTATCCCACTGCTGGGAATATACCCAGAGGAATGGAAATCGTCAAGTCGAAGGTGTACCTGTTCCCCAATGTT
>NW_007726388.1:331239-373880 GCF_000696425.1 Galeopterus variegatus | reverse complement strand
AACAACTACAATTCCTTGAAGTTGGTACGACAAGCAAACAGAAAGGACATTGTTGGGTGGGAGGGGGGAGAGGGATGAGGGAGGGAGGTTTTGGTAATGGGCCACAATAATCAACCACAGTGTATATTGGAAAAAAAAATATTAAAAAAAGAGAAATGTTAATTACCATCCTCCTGGATCACACTAATTCATGTAGCCTCCATCAATATACATCTAAGAGCCCTGATAGTCTTAAAATGAAAAGTAAATTAAGAAATGTCACCAGCAAATTGAATAATTTTTTATTATGGGCAATTATTCAAATGCTAACTCTTATTTTTTGAGGTGCTTGCAAAATTTCTATTAAAATAATGAAACTTCTAAAAAAAATAAAAAATAAAAGGTGGATTGGTCTGAAATTTTTATGTGATGTCTTTGGTTTTTGTATCAGGATAGTACTGGTTTCCTAAAATGATCTGAGAAGTGTTCCTTTCTCTTTCATATTTTGAAAGGGTTTCTTTGGTGTTTGTGAAGAATTGTTGTTAATTTTTCTTTAAATATTTGGAGAATTCACTAGTGAAGCCACCTTGTCCTAGAAATTATTTTTGTGAGATGTTTTTGATTAATCATTCAGTTCAATCTCATTCCTTGTTATAGTTCTATTCAGATTTTTAATTTATTTTTTAATCAGTTTCAGCATTTTGTATCTTCTTAAGAATTTGTCTGTTTCATCTATGTTATCTAACTTGTTGGCATGCAATTGTTCATAGTATTACCTCATAATTCTTGTTAATTTGGTATGGTCAGTAGTAATATTCAGTAAATACCAGTAAATTTCATTCCCGATTTTTGCAATTTGTTGGTCACCTTACCTAAAAGTTTACAATTTTGTTGGTTGATCTTTTATAGACTTTTTGTTTCTTTGATTTTCTCTATTGTTTTTTAATTCGCTATTTAGTTTATTTTTCCTCTAATATTTATTATTTCCTTTTTTGTGCTTTTTTTGAGCTTAATTTGCTCTCCAAATTTACCTGTAAGCATTGCTTTAGTTACATCCTGTACATTTTGGTTTGTTGTGTCTTCATTTTCATTCATCTCAAAGTATTTTCTAATTTCCCTTGTGATAGCTTCTTTGACCCATTGGTTATTTAGGGGTGTGTTGTTTAGTTTCCACGGGTTTGTGAATTTCCCAGAATTCCTTTGTTATTAATTTTTAATTTCATTCCATTTTGATTGAATAACATACTTTGCATGATTTAAATCCTTTTAAATTTATCAACTTGTTTTACAGCCTAATATATGGTTTATCTTGGAGAATGTTTCATATTACTTGAAATAAAATATATATTCTGTTGTTTTGGATGTAGTGTTTTATAGACATCTATTAGGCCTGGTTAGTTTACAATGTTGTTCAAGTCGTATTTGTTGGTCTTCTGTCTAGTTGCTCTACCCATTATTGAAAGTGGACTATTGAAACCTTCAACTATTTTCATTGAATTATCTATTTCTCTCTTTAATTATGTCAATTTTCACTTTGTGTATTTTGGGGCACTGTTGTTAAGTGAATATATGTTTTAATTGTCTTATCTTAATGAATTATTGTACCTATTATTATTATAAAATTTCCTTCTTTATCTCTAGCCATAATTTTTTTGTCTTCAAGTCTATTTTGTTGAATATTTGTCTAGCCACTTTAGATTTTTGTTGGTGGCTGTCTGCATGATATATCTTTTTCCATCCTTTTGCTTTCAACTGATTTGTGTCTTTGAATATAAAGTCTGTAGTCTGTAGACAGCACAGAATTTGCTTGTGTTTTTAATCCATTTTGTTAATCTTTCCCTTTTGATTGGAGTACTTAATCCATTTACATTTAACATAATTACTAACAAGATATGTTTTATATCTGCCATTTTGCTATTTGTTTGCTATATGTCATTTCTTCTTTATTCCTAATTTTCTTCATTACTATCTTCTTTTGTGTTGAATAGGTTATTTTCTAGTGTACTGCTTTAATTTTCTTGTTTCTTTTACTATATATTTTTGACTTATTTTCCAGGTTAACACCCAACTTATAACAATACTGTTCATTCCATAGTGTACAAAAACCGTGCTTCTGTATAGCCCCACCTCCTCCCCTTCCTCTCCTTTTTGCTGTTATTATAACACAATTTACATTGTATGCCTATCATACACATTTATGATTATTGCTTTATTCAGTTGTCTGCTAAATAAAATAAGAGCAAAGAGTTTCACTTATACCATCTTTTATATTTGCCAATGTAGTTAAAATAAGGATTTCTTCATGTGGATGTGAACTACTGCCCAGTGTCCTTTTATTTTAGACTGATGTAGTCCCTTTGGTATTTGTTGCAGGACAGATATGCTAGCAAGAAATCTACTCAGGTTTTTCTTATCTGGGAATTTTTAATTTCTCCTTCTTTTTTGAAGGATAGCTTTGTCAGATGTAGAATTCTTTGTGGACAGACTTCCCCCTCCCAGCACTTTGTATATGTCATTTCACTGCTTTCTGATCTGCATGGTTTCACATGAGAAATCAGTTGATATCTTATTGTGCATCTTTTGTAGGTGATGAGTTGCTTTTCTGTTTTTGCTTTTGAGATTCTCTCTGTCTTTCAACATTTTGATTATGATGTGTTTAGGTCTGAATTTCTTAGAGTTTATCCTGCTAAATTTCAGGAAACTAATTTGAGTTTCTTGGATGTATAGGTTAATGTTTATAGATATATTCTTTCTACCCCTTTCTCTATCACTGTTCCTTCTGAGACTTCCTTTATGTTGATATGCTTGATGGTATCCCACAGGTCTCTGAGACTCCATATACTTTCTTCATTCTGTTTTTCTGTTTCTCAGACCAAATAATATCAACTGACCTATCTTCATGTTCACTGATTCTTGCATCTGCCAGCTCAAATCTACCATTGAGGCACTCTGGTTAATTTTCAGTTTTGTTCATTGTACTTTTCAACTCCAGATTTTCTATTTGATTTTTTAAGTATAATTTTTATCTGTTTATTAACATTCTCTATTTGGTGAGACAACATTTTAATGCTTTTCTTTAGTTTTGTTTTATATCTGGTTTCCTTTAGTTTTTTGAATATAGTTAGAATACTTGATTTTAAATCTTAATCTAGACAGCTTAATATCTGGACTTCTTGAGGAACAGTTTCTATTAAATATCATTTTTTACTTTCTGTTTATGAGCCATATGTGCTCATTTATTTTCATGTCTCATAATTTTTGTTAAAAAACTGGACATTTGGGCCAGCCCCATGGCTCACTCGGGAGAGTGTGGCGCTGGTAGCGCCGAGGCCATGGGTTTGGATCCTATATAGGGATGGCCGGTGTGCTCACTGGCTGAGTGTGGTGCTGACAACACCATGCCAAGGGTTGCAATCCCCTTACTGGTAAAAAAAAAAAAAAGGAAATGAAAATAAAAATAAAAATAAAAAACTGGACATTTAAAATAAAATAATATTATGATCAAATATGGAAGTAAAATTCTCCTCCTTACTTAGGGTTTGTTGTTTTTGCTTTTTATTTTCTGAATGACTTCCTGAACTAATTCTACAGTCTGTATTCTCTGTTGAGCATGGCTGTTGAAGTCTCTGTTGGGTTACCTTAGTGGTTATCTAATGACTGGACAGAAATTTCTATACCTGGGGATAAATTTGAGAAACATGCAAGATCACTATAATGAAAACCTTAAGAAACTCCTGAGTGATGCAGGGATTACAACAAAAATAACTTCATACTATCTTTGGATGGGAAGATTCAATATAATGTAACTATCCATTATCTTAAAGTTAATGTATTAACTTTAATTTTTATTGCATAGTAGCAATAAGATATCAAGATGATTTGGGTTAGGAAACTTGAATCTTGATTTCATATGGAAAAAATAAATGAGCAGAGAAAATTATGAATAAAAAATAATGTTATACAATTGCATAAATAATAAACAGTTTGATAATGGTAAATAAATAGGTGGATAAATCAATGGAACAGAAATACAAGTCGAAGAACAGTTCAATGCACATGGTAGCATCTAAAATCAGTGGAGAAAAGACATATTACTGGATAAATTGTGATTGAAAAAAAGGGCTGCCATATGGAAAGAAATAATAATGTTAGAGTGAAAAGAACTTTTAAATAAGATATAAATTTCAGAATCATAAAAAAGATAAAGTTTGAATAAATTATTCTGTATAAAAAGTTTGCTTAGAAAAAAATCACCATTAATAAAATTAAAACTTGGGCCAGCCCTGTGGCTCACTCTGGAGAGTGTGGCGCTGGTAGCGCCGAGGCCACGGGTTCGGATCCTATATAGGGATGGCCGGTGCGCTCACTGGCTGAGTGTGGAGCTGACAACACCATGCCAAGGGTTGTGATCCCCTTACTGGTCCAAAAAATAAATAAATAAATAAATAAAATAAATAAATAAAATTAAAACTTAAGCATGATTCTTGTAGAAAAATATTTGCCACTTATAATTTCCATAGTATATACAGAAAATAAAAGTCCAATAATACAATAAAAAGTGGTTAATTTATAGATATGAATTCAAGGAAAAGGAAATATAAATGGCTCTTAAACATGTGACTAGGTGCTTGACTCACTCTTAGTAAGAGAAATGCAAATAAACAATAATAAATATCATCTTTTATCTATCAGATTGGCAGAGAGCAAACATTTCGTAACCCGCAGTGTTACCACGGGTATGAGAAAACTGGTATGACACTAGTGGGAGTGTGAATCAGGACAGCTGTTACTAACCACAACCTGGCAATATTTATACAAATTACTAATGCAAATACCTTTTAGTTCACTAATACACCTTTAAGAATTTATTCTGCAAATATACATGCACATGTGAGAAATGGCATACCTACAAAGTTGTTCAGTACAGCATTGTTTATAATAACAGAAGAATAAAAATAACTTCAATATATGTTTATAAGAGACTGAATAAATTATAACACAAAAGAAAGCCACACAACCATAAAAGGAAAAGAAAGAACTAAAAAAGAAAGAGAAAGGAAGGGAAAGAAAAAAAGCTCTTTATGTATTAATATGGAAAAAGCTCCAAGATATATTTAAAATGTAAAACAAAACAAAATGCAAAATAGCATACATAGGCTGTGCCACTATTTATGTAGAAAGAGAAAATAATAAATATTTTTATTGTTTGTATATCTGGGAAGATGCAAAAAAGCATTTGTTGTCTATAGAGAGAGGGACTAGAATTGGGGATCAGGGGTTAGAGTTTCTTTATGCTGCCTAAATTTTGAATACTACTCATGTATTATCTTTTCAAAAAGTAAATATTAAAACTACAAACAATTACAACCACCACCAAAACAAAAATGGAGAGAAAAATAAAATCATCTTAGAAACAAAGTATTTTTGGAATCAGACAAAAGAATAGACACAGCTAAAAATATAATCAGGAGAGCAGTGGTTTAATAAAAATTAGCAAAATTAAGTAGAAAAAACGTTTCAAAGAATCAATGAGGAAATATGAAAAACTATAAAGTATTAGCAGATATAAAACTAATGTCCAGTAAAAAGACAAAATTTCCCCCTATACATTCAAAGAAAGCTTTTGGAATAATGGAAGATATTCTAACAAATGAGAGCAGAACATGTCCCAGGAAAACCGATACCAATTGAGCAATTGCAAGTCTCTCCTGAGAAAAGTTATTGAATGTAGCAATGTCAGAACACTCCTGTCCAGGAATCTCGAAAAGAATCTGATCTGTGAGAAGGAAAAACAGCAAGTTTGGATTCAGGCTTCTCTAGAACCACATTTGATGCTAGCAACTGTGGAGAGATATCTACAAAGTTTTAATAGAAAGGAACAACATCATATTTTATGTCCAGCTATACCACTGTGCAATAATAAAAACCAAGGAAAAATATTTTCAAACATACAAGAAATCAAGAAATATTGTTTTCATAAACACTCTTATAAAAACTACTAGAGGACAGACTTCAGCCAAACAAAATATGAATTTAGAAGTCAGGACAAATGGAGTCATAGTGAGGAGTGAATCCATTTAAACATTTAACTAATGCCGAGCAACTGTGGGAATTATGCTTATGGAACTGAATAAGAATATTTTACACCATGAAATTGTAGACATGTTATAACTAATAAAAAAAGAAAGCATAGGAAGTAGCATATGTAATTAAAATAGCTTAGAGGAAGTCATGTTTTATAATCTTTCTAAAAGTGGACTATGTAAATATAGTGAAATTGGTAGAGGAAAATAAGACTGGGATGGGGCTTGTTCTAATATTAGCATATTGAGGCTTCTTCTCCCTCTCTTCAGTGCATAGCTTAAAAAATTTTACATGTGAATCTCTAACAGTTTTCACAGTATCTACCTATAGTAGAAGTCCGATGCCCAGGGTTTCTGCCTATATCAGAAGCCTAATGACCAGGCCTAAACCAAATAGAGATTTATTTCATGCAAAAAGTTTAGGGTTAGACTGATATGCTTGCTGAGGTTCCTAGCTGGAAACAGCAGTATCCACTGTAGCTGGTTATACAAGATGTATTGCTCATGAAATCACTGGCAAGGCTGGAGTTATGAGATGTAGGTTAAGCTTCCAGGAATAACTCCTAAAACTATATCCCAATACTGGCCCGGGAAGGGAGTTGTTGCCACAATCCCTAGATTGCTGTGTGACAATACTCCATGGCCCAGTCAGCTGCTGTTTGGAACCGTGGTAAAGGTGTACTTCTGGCTCAGATCTTGCATATGGGTTGATTCAGGATGGTGGCAATATCAATACCAGGTGAAATGCCCACCTCAGAAAACACATATGTCCTCTCACCCTCAGGGGTCATCCTTTACTTTTCATATTCCAACAGGATGGATCACATCTCTATGGGAAATCTCACTAATTTCTGTATTCTTCTGGTCAGGCCAATCTATGGTCTGCTTCATACTTTGTTAATCCCCGTCAGTATCTGCTTTCTTTATTCCTCCCTCCTCTCCTTTCATTACTTTTACCCACCACTAACCCAAGATGTAGGGTATAGAAGTCTTTTCTAAAAGTTTGAAGATAGTAGAGGGTAATTATAACACAGAGCACAAAATAATTTTACCACTAATTCAAGGCTATTGGTGTAGAGAGTACTTTTTACTAAAGCATCATAATTTGTGAGGTTATTTAATCAATAAAGGAGAAATTAATTTCAAATTTGGCGTCAGATATTAGTGTCTCCCACTTTCTTACTATTACCTGTGCCCCGTATTCTCTCTCTCATGCTGTTGACAGGAACTTAATTTTCCTACTTAATTATATTATTGTTTTTCAATCTGCTTCCAGATCATGTCTTGGGGAGGCAGTTTATTTTTCAGCAAAGTAGATTCGCTGAATTATCTATCAAAAAATAAAAAACAAAAAACTTTCTTCCTCATATGAATTGCACTCTCCTACCCCTGTGAGTAAAAGGCTTACCTCCAGAATTTTTATAATATAGTCACTTTGCCATTCCTGATTCAATGATAATAGAAAATTGAGTGATGGAGATTGAAATAAGAAACCCAGAAAAGGAAAGAAAAAGTAAAATTAAGATTTGATATTAATAAAAAGAATGGAAATAATTTTGACCTGCATACCCAATATTGGTACTAAACTCACTGAAAATCATTAAAGGGCCTCATGTATTTTATTCCTTGATTTCTGGGAATCAAAATTAAATTCAATCTTTTTGATTTTATTTTTACGTAAGTCACCATTTTTCTTTGATCTAATATTGTAACATCTTCAAATAAAGTCCTTGCTACCTTCCTTTTTATATCTGCAGATCACTGAAGTCTCTAGAATGAAATAAAAAGAAGCATCACCATCAACATACACATTTTGCTAGTTCTCTAAGACAACCATTAAGTATGGGGCATTTCATATTCTGGCAGTGAAATGGGACTTTTTCCACACAAGAAAACAGCCGGATAGTCCATGATGGTAGAAATGGAAGCTGATTTCCACTACAGGGCCAGGAAACAGAATGTAGTTGGTATGTCTTAAAATCTTTTTCTGGTTCCCAAAACAGACCCTGTAGTAAACTAAAAACTACTCTCCAAATATCAGTGAATTATGAAGGCCAAATTTATTCGTCGATTTATTATTTATTTGTATATTCATTAATGAAAGAAAGATTGGCATGGCTCAGCAGGTTTGAGTAAGATTTATCAAAAAACAGGGTACTAGTCACAGGCTCAGCAGACACCTTTTTTTAACATAGCTTCTTCTCCAACCAGGGAGCTTCCACTGTTACGTAAACCATTATGGGGTGGGGAACTCTCTCTGCTAGAGCGTTAACCACAAGACACAAAGACTATTTATGACTTGTCTAAGCCCAGAGTCATAGAGTTCAGATGATTGCTTGCACTTTACCACTTCTCTGCTTGTTATTTTCCTCCCAGTAATCCTCTGTGTGTACCATGTGACACTAATGCTTAAATCTGTCACCCTCTTGAGCAACATTTATTCTACAAAATATTTATTGAAGATCTACTGTGAGTCAGGCACTGTTTTAGCTTCTTGAGATACCTCAGTGAATAAAGCAAAATTTTGTCCTTCTGGAGTTTAAATTCTAGTGGTGGTGATATGGAGATAAACTAATAAGCATGGTAAGTAAAAAATATAATATTAAAAGGTAAAAAGTGCTATGGAGAACAAAAACGTAGAGTAGAGCAACAAAGATCAGGTTTTGATATCAGAGTTGGGGAGTAGTGATTGACGTGTGTCTACGGTGGATAAGTCATAATATGTAGAAATTCTTTAAGATAGAGCCTGTGTTTTATTCATCCATGTGTCCCCATTGCACCTAGTACAGTTCCCAAGAGTTAGGAGATGACTGAAAACTGTTTGTTGAGTTAACTTGCCTGGTGCAATCTAGAGAAGTGATTTGTCAGGTCTTACATGTAAGTAACATAACAGGACCACAACACTTTTATGACTCCAGGACATTCTTCTGCTTCTGCTAAAAAATACCTGGCACATACTCATTTAAAGAAGCCTCATTATAAAATAATGTTCTATGCCATCGCCTTCAATTTAGTAAATGTCTCCATTGAAATCTGGGTCACTGTGCTGTTTCTAGCATCTGGCAAAATACAGCACATAGTCTAAGAAGAACAAATGGCCACCACACACCCAGGAATGGAGGATCCAAAACCCATGACTTACATATTTCAGGTGGACATAGTTCTGGGGAACTTAGAAAGAAAAGAAACACAAATTCTGCGAAGAATCAGGGTGTGTCTTTGCATATTAGTTTTGAAGACTGAGTTCTGTTTCAATTCTGATAATAAGTTGGAGAAACTACTGCTGCCCCTAATCTTTGCCTTTATGTAAGCTGGTACATTTTCCTTTATGGAGATATTAACAGACAACTGAAGAGCTATTAGTCAGCCTCTGTTTTAATTAAAGGTTACATTGCTGTAACAGAATGACCTCAAATTCAGTGGTCTAAAGAAGATAGAAGTTCATTTCCTTTCAAGTAAAATGTGACGAGTTTAGGCTTGGGGGGCAGATCTGTGATCCTTTAGAAATTTTCCATGCCTACATGGTCAAATCCAGGGTGCTGTCACATCCTGAGTTCCAGCCAGCAGATAGGAGAAAGAGAAGGTAGAGAAGTCACACCCAATTTTTAAAATTCAGACCTGGAAGCAGGCAGACATTATTTCTCCTAACAGTCTATTTGTGAGAAATATATCTCATGGCCACACGTAACTGCATGGGAAGACGGGTTCCAAAATGTAGCAACACAGCTGAGGGTTAATTTTATGGAAGAAGGGGAAAATATATTTTGATGGGCAATCTTCAGTTTGCTCCGTGATCTCTGAATCAATACCATATGAGAAGCAGTGTTTTTGTGTTTGCTTGTAATACATTCGTGCACGTGAAAAGGCCATTATAGGATTATGTCAAGATAAAAATACATCTCTTATCTTCATCCCCAGTGTCCCTCGGTATCTGTGGGGGACTAATTTCAGGAGTATCCCCACCCTGCTGATACCCAAATCCAGGAATGCTCAAGTCTCATATAAAATGGTGTAGTATTTGCATGTAACCTACACACATCTTCCCGCATACTTTAAATCATCTCTAGATTACTTATACTATTACAATATAAATGCTATATAAACAGTCATTATACTGTATTGTTTCTTATTTGTATTATTTTGTATTGTTGGTGGGTTTTTTTCTGCAAATATTTTCGATCTGCAGTTGGTCGAATCTGCAGATGTAGAACCCTTGGATATATAGGGCGAACTGCAATACAGTACTTACAGCTCTCTGGTTCTGATAATGTTAGTGGGCTTGGTAAACTCTTCTGATTCCCAAATGATTCCACCTGAAGAACATGAGAAGTGCTATACATGACAGAATAAACTCAAAAAATCCCAATGTAGCAAAAAACCAAAACACAAAAACAAAAAACCCACAAAAAAACCTAATTTGACTCCATCTCATTTTGAAAAGAAACTGAACTCTTCCAAAGTCCTTTATGCATGTCTTTCAGTCAAGTTGATTGATGTGTAAGCCAATGATTCCATTTTTTTTCCTTTGCAAAGGAACAGGCAGAAATTACTATCAACTTTATCTTGTGTAAATAGCTATTTATGTTGATATTTACTAGATGATTTAGGAATAAGAGAAGACGTTGAAAACATATTGCTGGAAATCACATGGCTCAACTCAGCGAATCACTCTGCCTGGCAGACAAATTAATTTCTTGGTTGTAAAAGCCATTCAACTGCCCTTTGGCTCTGAAAAGCTGATCTTGACAAGCAAAGTGTGACTTCTATTGATCCCTGGTGCGGAATATTTCAGATGACCTGGTTCCATAGCAAAAATCAAAACCAGTTAAGATGGGTTTGGCAGCCTAGAGCTAGGTCACCTTGTAATGAGTGGGTCAGGAGCCTGACTGGAAGATAATCCTCCACCTCCTTTCAAAATTTTTTCAGTTATAGAGTCCTTAAGATTTTAATCTGAAATCACCAAATGAAATTATTCATTCAGAATAATATACACAGAAAAAGAAACATCAACTCAAAAAACATGTACAGTATAAAAATAGAGATGGCACGTAGGTCTTTTTATAAACATCTTTGGGCTTAGAATTTCTATAGAGTCAAAACTCTTAGTTTTACATGCAATTTTATATCAAGCAGACAAAATGCTCTTCAAAGGAGCAGATACTATATTTGTGGGATAAAAGGAATGCAGTGGAAAAACAGTATTGCTGGACTGCTCCTGATTTATGGAAATTGGAGAGTCACTCATGTCTCTGGAGCCCAGTTCCTTCCTTGGTAAAACTGGGAACAATTATATCTATTTTCCACAAATATGACAATTCAATGAGGTAATGCAAGTGAACACATCCTGTAAAGCATAAATGCTGCGCACATTATTTATTATATTGCAGTGATTCTAGGACAAATGATTTCTTAACCATATCATTGCTGTTCCCCAGATTGCTATTAACCTGAACGTGACTTTCAAACACTTCTCTTGCTTCATTCATCTACCCCCTCACTTTCTGCTCATCTCACTGATGTTCCTGTTTTCTGTCCATATAACCCCCAAGATTCTTCTTTCTGTTATTCCCCAAATGCCAACACTGGCACCTTCTTTCTGTCTCCCAGATAAGGAACACTATCTGTGCTCCCTTGTTAATCTATTGACCTTTAAACCCAGTTGTGTTTCATTAAGAGAACACATACTTTGAGGCAAACATTTTCCACTGGTTTAATTTTAGCTGTAAGAGCAAGAAGGGAGGTGCATCACCAAAAGAGGTCATCCACACAGAGAGCGAGAGAAAGACGCTTAGAGCACATTCCTCTGGTATCAGCTCATATTTAATTTTCTGCAGCAAAGAGCTATGTTGTACTGATTTTAAGGGAAATTCAGAAAGAGGTGAAACAACACAGCATTTCAGCACTCCTTTCAGGAGGGTACACTGCTAGGGTATTAGGAGCATAAAATAAAAATCAGCTTAATCAGATTGGTTTCACAGGATAATTATTAGAATTCCAGTTTTCCCAGTTTTTATCTGAGTAACTTTGGGCACACCGAAAGCCTTCTGAACCTTCTCTTCCTTCTGTGTTAGGAAGGGTTAATAGTGACTTTCCCTTGGGATTATCATGAAGATTAAATGTAGTGCTATATGTGAAAGACTCGTATAAAGTGGGTGCTTAGTAAATATTATTTGCTTATAAATTTATAAACAATAAATGTTATTTATTTATGAATCTATATCTCCAAGTGGCTATTGGCAATGTGCCTTTACTGAGACACAGAGAGCTCAAAGAAAAGGCACACCGTTTATTTACTGAAGACTTTAGTTGTGGATACATACAATCTTAAAAGTATTAGCGTCCAGGCTACCAGGAAAGTGAGGTTTCCCTTTGTATCATCCATGACTGGCAGATGTCCAGCCTCCAACTGAACCCAACAAGGGACATGATGCTTATAAGCTGTCAGAGTAGTTCATTCCTTTTAACAGCTCTACCTATCAAAAAGAGCTTGCTAACAATCCATTGAAATCTGCCTCTTCATAAATCCTACCCATTAATCATAGACCTTTCTGCTAAAATTCTAAAGATGAAGCTGAATCATTATTCCATGAAACACATATTAAAAGATAAAGACAATATCATGCCAGAATTAATCTTTTTCTTGTTTTAGTTCCTAAGTGGTTTCTCTTATGATATAATTAGCAGCTCTTTACTAGCCTGGGTACTCCAGTTTGTTAGTCTTTTTAAAAAATGTATAGGAACTAGGTTTGAACATAGTACTTTTCTTTTTTTAATCAGCACACTATGCATTTTCAAATGTAATCTAAGTTGGCCATCTAATATTTACCTTTGACTAGGAGCACGGCATGCTTTTTATTCAAACCAAGACACGTTAGAGAGTGGAAGATGTGCTATTAGCAATTACACTTGAAAAACAGATATAAAATGAGATTATTAAGGGAAACAAGGACAAGTAGTCATCCTACATCAAACGTGTCTTCCCATTCTATTATATTCTTTTTTTCTCTTTCTCTCTCTTCCAAATTGTCACATAAATGGCCTTTTCTTTAGTTTACCCTATTACCTGAAGGAATTTTGTGCAATTACATGTCTTGTTCTATTGTAGTATACTCTTAATTCTTCCACTAGACCTGCTTTTGATAAACACAGTGTTCATGCTATATTTAAAATCTCATTAACACACAAGGTTTAAGTACTCAGTTTTGAAAAATTTCAGGCTTGCTTTATTATAGCATTCTCTGCAAATTAGTGCATAATAATCTGAGACTGTTGATATTTCCCTGGTGCTGTTCCCTATTAGCGTTTCTCTTGAATTAATGCTTTATGTGTATTATCATTTGCTGCTTCAAGGGTATCCTGAACTTGTGAAGACTTCCTAATGCTGTGTGAAGCCAGTAACTTATTTCCTTAGAAGATCCTGATTCACCTTATTTGGAAAGTTCCTCGTGCCCTCATGTGGATCCAATGGTGTAGTTCTTCCTGTCTTTTTCATGTCATTCTATTTTCCAGAGTCCTGATGTTAAATTCATCCCTTCAGTTCACTTTTTTTTGTTTTTATTTCTCCCTTCTCAGTAGCAACCCTTCCTATTTCCTAATATGTCAAAAAGGGCAACTTTTCCTTTTAGTTTCTTTACATTTTCTCTAGCAGATATTTTATCTCTAATACAGGTTATAATGTAACTCCTCCTTTTCCTTCCTGCTGGCCTTTAAGACTAGATGTTTGCAATGAGGACAAGCAGTGGAGATAATGGTCCAAATCTTTTTCTCACTCCTGACTTCCCACCGCTTTGCTGCCACTGTTGAGTTTTGGTCTTCTGGCAAAGCTGGAACCTCAGAGAGAGAAATAATATCACGTTCTCTCAGGCACGACATCTCCATGATGACTCTCTATGGCACCAAGATCAATTCTCATCCACAAAAAGTGAGCAGTGTATCCCTGGGCCGAGGGTTTCAGTTCTCTCTCTCACGCTGATTTCCCTGTAACCTTGGGCTTCCCACTTAATCATCCTGAACATCAGATACTTTGCCCACTTAAAGTTAGAGATAGAACTAGATGCAACCTGAGAAATTTCTCTGTTTTGACAGTTGCTTATACCAACCATGAATAAGGTTGTGCTGTGTAGCATTTAGTACCACGCTGTAGTCCCCTCCTGGGTTGGGAGTGATGCGCTTAATGAGCAGGAGGTGGTAATTGGTCTTCAGTGGTGTTGGTTATAAGGGAATGATTTATTTCTTTGCACCTCTTAGCAACTTCTCACGAATATCCTCCATTTTGTCTTAATATTCATTTTACATATTCCTTTCTAAAGTATTAAATACACAGAAAAATCACTTGACCAGATTTTTAAAAAGCATTCGCATTTATAACTCATCATTGTGATACTGGAACTGTAGAAGATTTGTATGCTTTAATATTGTATACTGTTCAGAGTTTGTGTAAATATATTTGTCCATGATAGAGTCTGGGTAACTGCAGGACAAGAAATATTCAGCTCTCAAAGATAAAAGTCTATATCTAAATTTAGGTGTCCTCTGTCTCTTATTTATAACGTTCTCCCCCCCCCCAAATGCCTCCTATTTCCTAAGGCCCAATATTTCACAAGCTCTGCAGCACTGCTATGAGATGGGTAACAAACCAATTTATATTTTATAGTTACTAAAACTGAGGCACAGAAAAAGTATGTGATCTCCTCCCGCACTCCAGCAGCTCAGCAAGGAACGACAGAATAAAAATCAAGAAAAGAACCTAATTCTTTTGTGATTCTCCTTTGCTGAGGATCAGAGCACCATGGGGTTAGAAGATTCTCTAAGAAACTAGCAGCCTACCGTCCTCTTTTTAGGAAATCCTATATGTGAGTTTATCCAGTAGAGATGTCAAGCTCCTGAGTATAATCAATTTTAAACATTATTCATCGCTGGAATGTTCTTCCCCAGCCTTCACTGTCTTCAACAGATAAATCCCAATATTCATCCTCTCATGACTCAATCTCTGTAAGAGCCTCCTGACAAGGCCCTCTCCTCCACCCCCCTCCAATTCATTCTACAGTCTGTGCCCACTGATCTTCCTCAGGTGCTATTTCATTGTGCCCCTTGATTGGACAGAGCATGAAAAGACTTCCTGCCTCCCAACACATCACACCTATGATCCTCTACCTGGACCCTGCTCCATCATTCAACCATCATTTCCCTATCATATTCCTAGGCCAGATCTGCAGACCTCTTCGCCTGCATCAGGATATTGGTTTGCTTTTGCACTTTCTGCTTTCCATTCAGTCGGCTTTTCACTCTTCATCCATTCATCTAAACCCTATTCCTCTCATGCCCTCCTTGAAGCCTCCATTGACTGCTTCAGCCACACCATCTCTTTACTGTGTTAACACTAATTGCCTTTGAGGTTAGTATTACCTACAGTCATTCTCTCACTGTATCTGTGTGTCACTGTAGTCCACATAGGCCATTAAGCTTCCTATAGGGCAGGGATTGTGTCTTCTTTTTGTTTTATCAATAGTATAAAGAACAATAAATAAAAATCATAAATAAAACAAAATAAAGCTCTTCATGAGTATTAGTTGATTCTTTGAAATTAAGTAAATTGGACTCATAGTGTGTGTGTATGTATATTTTATGAATAGACTTTGTATTTTGGGAAAAAAGAGAATATAGATAAGGAGTAGAGCAGGGTTTTTTTGGGGGGGCAGATAATTTATCCTCAACTGTTACCTGAATTTCAAATGCCTCCCAGAGCAGAGAACTCCTTCCTTTAAGTGGAAGTTGTTTTGCTACATGTAAGAGCAATACCTTCCCTGTCAAGGTAGTGTAGCATTTGATTTTCATGATGATTACCCTCTTGTGCTCTGAGCATCCCAATCCCTTGTATTTTATTTCCTACAAAATAGGACTAAATACTGAATTTGAATACTGTATGAACTAAAATGGTACATGACCAAGGTTTATATTTTATAAGTGGCTGGCATTCATTTGAGAACATTGACATAATAATGTAAGTTCTTTTTTGAAGGGAGATAAAGTGTGAACAGATCTTAGCAGAGGAAAGTTTTGAATAAGCAGTCTTCATTTTGTAAATATTGTTTTGGTCTAGAAGTTATGCAATATTTGAAATATCCCTATTTTAAAATATGAATGTTTCTTCCAACTTCATGGAGTTGTGTTTAGAAATTACAAAAGTTTTATTATATAAAAAAATTATAGAACCTCATACACTGGCCCTTTTGAATCTTGGTTGGAGGATTCTGTTCATACAGTGCAGCAATCGATCCAGCAAGAATTCTTTCTCGGCATCTGCTCAAACCTTATTTGAGAGGATAATTCTTGCAAAGATGTAATTTAAAAAGTGTTTTTTTATGTTAAATTGAAACATCTCACTGTAACTTCCACCTATTGCTTCTGCATTCTTAGCAGCATTGGCCAGCAGAAACTTTTTTCACAATGAAAATGTTTTATAGCTGCACTGTCCAATATGGTAGCCACTAGCCACATATGGCTTTGAGTCCTAGTGACTTGAGGGATTAAATTTTTAATTGTATTTAATTTTACTTTAATAGGTTTGCACTTTAAGATTTATTTTGTTGATACAGCTACTGCTCTTGTTGTTATAATCCTCTTTTTTTTCCCTACGGTCTCTTCCAACTCACAGATTCTACAAATGCTTCTGGATGTTCTATAGGGTTATTTAGCACTTGTAGTGTTGATATATATAAAGTACTCTTAACTCATGGGGGGAAAACTGACATGTAAATTGCTGAATTTAGAGGCTTTTGAAGACATAGAGCACACAAGATTTAAACAAGTGATTCTCAACAGGGCAATTTTGCCTCACAGGGGACATTTGTCAATGTCTGGAGATGTGTTTTGAGTGTCATGACTCAGGGGGGAAGGTGCTTCAGGTATCTAGTGGACAGAGGGCAGGGATGCTGCTAAACATCCTACAATGAACAGGACAGAGCCCCCCACAACAAAGAGTTGTGCAGCCCAAAATGTCAATAGTGCCAAGGATGAGAAAGCCTGAATTATGAAAACATATAAGAAAGAAGTATCATTTATTGAGGCACAAAAAGACCTCATTCATTGTAAAGAAGAAAAGAGAATCACACAAAATTACTTGCCCAGGTGTACTAAGTTTGTAAAGTTTTATAAGCTGCATATTTGTCTGTGAATTTCTTCTTTCACATCAAGAACTCTATTCAGTCAGTGAATACACTGGTGAATATATTAATCCAAGAACATCTTCTAAAGTTCTTTACTCAGTCCTTCTTTTCCCTCTGAAGCTATCAATGTGGGTCTTGTTATTATAATTATTAGATAGCCATAATATAGTTTTAATTCTCATTTGTGCTTCCATTTTCACAGAGAACTATCTGTTCTATCAAGGCCAGTGGTCGAATAATGAGTCTAGAAGAAAATGACATGATATTGTGAGGTCAACTTCTTCAGATCAGATATGTATTTGATGGGGCTCATTTTTCCTTGGAAATATTTATTTGGTAGTGTGTGAGGCCAGTTAATCTTTCTCTCTCATCTTGAGGCAGGAAATAATTAATACAACCCGGGGGAAGAGCCTGGTGAGCTGGTCAGAAGGAAATCTGACACCTGGTGAAATGTGCCTCATTTCCGGTTTCAGCCCTAGTGTAAAATTTCCTGAGGTTCATAGAAAAGTTCATCAAATTTTGGAATATCTCGGTAAACTGGGTAGTGTCAGATTTCACAAACATTTTTTAAGAAGTGAAAGTTTTACCTGGCTTCAAATTTCAAGTGTAAAAGGTTTCATTTCAATAGCCAAGCAAGAAGGCTCCTTGTAATATCCAGCAAAATCCAAGTTTCTTACTTTGGATAACTTATTAGAAGAGACAACGGACTGAGAGTAAAACCTCCAGGGAGACACATTTCATAGCAACACATCCACTCTCTTTCAGGACATGCAGGAGTTTTCAATGGGCCTGGCTGCTCTCTCTGCACCAACAATTTCACATTGTTCATTATCACATTGTATCCTAAGGTTCCCACATTCAAAGCCAAGCTAGGGGCAAAAACTCTCCCAGAGCGTTTTTCAAAGTTCACAGGAGGGAGAAGAATGTATGGGACATTTCCTACAGAGTTCCAAGTAGTGGAAGAGAAAGTAGAATGATAAGAATCAAGACAAAATCCCTAAAATATTGTTTATGAAATGAATTCTAGCAGGCTGTGAAGGTGAAGAGAAAAGTCACATTTGCAAGTTCTAAGAGCAGTGCTGGACTTTGAAATAAAGGTAGAGAACCTTGTCCTGATCTGAGTAGATTCAACGTCCGATACAGTGCATGCATTTTTAAGATCTCTTTGCAAAACCTCTGTACATTCACTTAGTACCAAAGGGCTGCCCTGCCTGGTTCCTGGGGCTCTGGCAGGCAGGCTGGCTGCAGCTCCGTCAGTCAGCAAAGGCAGGCTGCCATCCCAGCACGCTGCTCCTTTTAAAGGAGCCCCGTCCTGCCAGGGCCTTGGGATCATTATAGCTTCACAGTAAAATTTCTGGCAATTTAATTAACACAAAGACATTTGAATAGTTTCTAGTGTTTTGTAATCTCCTTCTGTCTGAGTACCATATAATCAAGGACATTCAAGCGGAACAGAATTAGCCTACTTTAAGGACATCCCAAACAAATTCATACGTGGTGAAGTTATTTCATCATGGGTGTTGAAAAATGGATATGGTAAAGATGATGAACAGAGGTTCTCCTTAGTGTCTTTGATGGAAGGGAGTGCTCCTATAGAGATATTGATCTCTGAGATAAATAAAAACACTGGGGTTGAAATTACATTGATTATTAATAATTACTCTTTTTTCACTGAAAGCAATACAAGGTCCATCAAATAAAGTCTATACCCACAAATCGAAGGCCATTTTTCTGCGTTCAAAACGTGGAAAAAAACGTTGCTACCAAATCTATCTTTTCAACTACCCCATAACATAGGTAGCCACTACTGTTGGCACTGACACATGCTAACATGAAGAGTGATGGTAGGTTATTCTTTCTTGGTCTTTTTGGTAATCGAGCACTCTGAAATTATGATTGATTGCTGGAGCCAAGTGAATTTTTTTTGAGGGCAAAGTTCCAAAGGATTTCCTAAGGCCAGATCTGAAATAGCAAAGTAAAAAAAAAAAAAAAAAAATTCTAAATTTACCCTAATAATTGATGCTAAAAACTAGTTTTCAAAATATTCCCAAGGAAGTCATATCTTTGGATTCAAATTACTAGGAAATAGTTCTAATTGTTTCAATAAGAGAACTATTCTTAAAAATAGTCTGGAGTGCTCTGTTTTGGTTAGTGATAAATGGAGTTTAATACCTGGTAAAATTCAAAATCCATTCTGCAATACACTGGCCTCAATATCTTTCTTTGGGCTGAAGGAAAGCTGTGAGTCAGGGCTTGAACTAATTTGTAACACAAATGATAGGATTGGCTCCCAGAAAGCAATGATGGTTCCCTTTTGCTACATAGGCAATTGGTGGCACAGTTGGGTGAATTGATTCTTTGACTTGGGAGAAGAGAGTACATGGATCCAGGAAGAGCTGAGTAATGTCATCGCTCAAATGAGTTATGGCACCAAGTCTGTGTCACAATAGGCTTTTCTCTAATTCCAGATCCCTGCCCTAGTAGAGAGGAGGATGTGCTTTTCTCCAGAAAGTCCGAGAGCAGCAAAACTCAGTGTTTTTAAGAGGTGACAATTTAGTATCCTGATCAGCTGAACCTACCAATTCCTCCTTCTTAAAGCATCCACTGACATAGGAATAAAGAATTGCTGAATGAAATTAATGGTAGACACTTTACAAAACCAAATGGAAAAAAAATTCTGCCTCAAGAAGGAGTCAGTCTGAAATTTATGGCAGTAGAAAGTACTTTAATCAAATAGTGTAGCTGTATTTTAAAAAGACTAAATAATTTTATGATCAATAACAATATTTGTAAGCCTGCGTGCTAAAATGGAGGAATCAAATCTCATGCTTCAAAGCCTAAGCTAGTTGCTGCAAGTGTCTAGGAGGAATGTTTCCATTACATATACATCATTATAAAGCAGCCCAGGCAAACTGCCACCTCTTTCTGACTTGGCATGAAGCATGAGGAATTGGTTGCTGCAAATGGCCTAAGACTAGTTGAATATCTAACATGGAGATTATCTGGGCTCTTTCCCATTAGCTAAAGAACAGAGATGCTAGGACTGTATGAGGTTGGGTGGGTCTCAGTTGGGGAAGGCAGAGTGTTATAAGGAATTAGTTTCTTTGCTTTTGGATATTTTTTTGGATATTTTGAAGCTGAGAACTGCATTTCCATTACCCACTGGTAAAAGAAGAAACACAAATGCCAAAAAATGATGTCAGCTAAATGCCCAAGGTTTAACCAAGTGACAGAGAGCCAGGGACTTGTTCTAATTCCAATACATATTTGAGTGAGCAGACAACTCACTAAAACTCCCATCATCTCAGTAGGTAATGACAGTTTTCTGCAGTGGAATTACAGAGTTTACTTTAAAAATTACTTATAAAAATGTTGGAAGAAATTTGAGGTGAAAAAGATTCAACATTATAAGCAACGATAGTTATTGTAATCTTGAAGCCTTCAGTCTAATCAGGTCCATTTGGAGCTGAATTCAAAGAGACTTTATTACTGAAGAGCTCAAACAGCATTGTTATAAGGGAGCTTGACTCATCAGGGTATATCATACCAGTTATCAAGGACACACATACTACTGAAGCTGAATGTCATGCAATTATTGCTTCCCAATTTATACTAATTGTAGGAAAAGGCTATCTGATTTATAGAATAGTTTTAAGAAGTATAGTTGAATTACTTTTAAGCAGACTGATGCTATAATTATTTTGACTAAAGGCTTCCTCATCCTTCAAATGATGGGGTTATGGGCAAACACACTCTGATTCTCAGCCAGTGATTTCTTATCTATTAAGACTCATAATCTGAAATATTTTGACTATTGAATGGTAATCCATTAAGCACCAGTGCCTCAGCCATTTAAAATTAATCAATAACCTATATAACTACAAATAAAGGCTTCTCATGCATTCAGTTGAGATCACTATAGGAAAAACAACAACAACAAAAATTGGATGCTTTAACTAATCTCTGCAGCCAAATCATGGCTAAATAAAAATATATGATTGCCATTAGGCTTCTTAATATATTAATATGGCTTGATTCTCTCATTACTCCCCTGACACACTTAATACCAGACTGAAACTCACTCTTCCCAGCAGCATTACCTGGTGGAAAAACAGTGAAGTAGGGTTTGTGTCTCTTCCGTGAATGATGTTGGTAAACGTTCACATTATAGGTGAGCTGTGTGCAAATGTAACAGTGTTGCCTTAATGTCTCCCACCTGGAAACAGGAAATTGGAGTCCTTCCCATCCATCTCGTGCTGGGTTTTACATTAATAAGGTAATGCCTTTAAGTTCTCTGAAGTTTCAGGGAGAAAGGCACCCTGAGAGAAGAGTTGTTATTATTTCTGAGGCCTCCCATCTGGAGGCAGCTTAAAGGCTGAGGGTCCTGAGGTGGTGCTGTAATAGCAGCCTAATAACATGCAGTTACGGTACATCTCACGTGAGGCACTCCAAAGGCATTATGCACATTTATTCATTAAACCTGAACACACCCCAGAGATAGGTTAACTGCTATGATACCCCTTTATGCCAAAGTAAATGAAAATAAAGGGGGAAGTAAGTTAGCCAAGATTGTGTGATGAACCCATGGTAAAACTGAAACAGAGATGATACTCTGAAGTTCCACAGGGATTCACTGAAAAGGGCGGTCTCATTGGGCATGCGCATATACTTGTATGTATGTATTTGTTTAATTTTATGTCGTCTTGTTCTAGAAATAACTGAAGAACTTTAAAAAATATATCCAATACAGCTATATAACATAAATTGAAAATAAGTGGTTAGGGGAAAAGACCCAAGGAAAATTACAAAGATGAGATGAAGCCTGGGATGAAGTATAAATGTGTTTTATGTGAACAGTGTTTGGCAAATGCTTTCATTATAAATAAATTGTGCATAAAGGAAAACACATAGCCTCAGTTTCCTCTATCCATGTTCCCTGGGAGGAATATTTTTGTGCCCTGGGAAAGAAACAGCTACAGAAAACATTAAAGTTTTGTAACTAGACTTCAAACCAGTGCTGTGGACTGAATGTCCCGCAAACTCACTGAGGCTTGCTCCCCACTGTGACAGTGTTAAAAGGGTGGAAAACCCTATAAAACCCTATTATGGTAATTGAAAGGTGGAGCCTTGAAGAGGTGATTAGATTGTGAGGACCATGCCCAAGTAAATGGATTATTGCATTGATAGTTTAATGGTGGTCAGGGGTGTGGTTCTGAGGGCTTTAAAAGGAGAGGGGCTGAGGTGTTAGCTCCCTTCCTGCTTCTGTCATTTCACAATGTGATACCCTGCATTGCTAAAGAGTTACCACCAAGGAAAGGCCCTTACCAGATGTGTTCCCTGGACTTTGGACTTCCCAGCCTCCTAAACTGTGACCAATAAATTTCATTTTCTTACGATTTACCAAGTTACAGGTATTTTGTTATAAGCAGCAGCAATGGACTAATACAGCCAGTTTGCTGAGTGGCAAATCAGAACAGTATCACTAGGGACCAATAGACTCTCCAATCTAGCATTACTTCTTCTAAAGGGCAAACATAAGAGGAGCATGACCTTTCCCCCATCCGGAGAGGAGAACTTGAGAGACAATGAGGTTAACTAAGAAGAGCTGTGGGCAGAGACAGCAGAGACTTAATATTCTATTCCCTGTAGAAAGATTGGAGGTCATGGGTATCTTAGTACCAATGGGGCAGTGACTCATGGTCTGGGCAGAGTTTGTAGGTGCAGAGGAATTTTGCAACAGCATGGACAGCAGCCCATGGGCAAACACAGTGCCAGGAGCATCATGCTGCCTACACATGTGGGCAGCATCAACACAGATGAGCAGGATGTCAGAGCCAGGACTGCAGAGGTGCAACCATATGTGAGATAGCTCTCTCTTTTGCTACCCCTACTGTGTCCATCACCCCCAAATGCAGTCCCTCATCCCCCAACCTGTTTTGTCTAAGACTTCAAAGAGACAAAATGTCGGGCCGGCCCGGTGGTGCACTGCTACAGTGTGCCGCTTGGGAAGTGTGGCGGCGCTCCCGCCGAGGGTTCAGATCCCACATACAGACCGGCCGCTCACTGGCTGAGCGAGGTGCGGGAGCAACACCGAGGGTTGCGATCCTGTTGCCGGTCTCGGTCCGGTACAGGCGCGACACTGAGGGTTGCAATCCGTTGCTGGTCACGAAAAAAGACAAAAAGGAAAAAAAACAAAGACAAAATGTATTATTATTGAACTAGCATGGCTTAAATGCAATGCCTTGTCAGGAGTAATCAGCTTCTAAATGTTTCCTTTAGTACTATACTAACCTTATCAGAGTTTTCTATTTGTGTGTATGTGTGTTTTCATGTTGTTGTTCCTTGAAATCTTGACCTAGTACATTGAGCCAAAGTCTTGCATGTGACAGGACATCCACAGATGGAACTGGGATATCTAGTGTGGACACCCAAGTCTTTTAGTATTTTAGAGAAGATTAGCTTGAAGCCCATTCTGTGCCCCATGAAGATCCAAAACTGTCATTCTTTCTGCAGATGCATTAGTGCTTTATTTCTCACAGTTACTTCAGGTTGAGAGTTCCTGTCTTTGCTGACTTAGTTCAGTTAAGGGATCATTCTGTTCTCCCATATATGTTGTCTATTCTGTACCATTTTAACACATGTGAAATTCAGCCTAAATTTCCTCAGAAAATACCCCAACTCATAACAAACTTTGTGAATACAGCTAATTCAACCAATTTATTTTTATTTTAAAAACATTTTTTTGTTTTTAATTTTTTTGTTTTTGTTTTTGTGGTGGCTGGCCAGTACCAGGATCTGAAACTGTCATGACGTTGGTGTTAAAATACCACATTCTAACCAACTGAGCTAACCGGCCAGCCCCCAATTTTTTTTTTTTTTTAATTGGGAGGAATTTACATTCCAACAACAAGCTATTCAAATTGAATACTGAAAACTCCTACCTATTCATTCATTCATTCATTCATTCTTTTCCACAAAAAACCATTTATTAAGTTCTTGCATTGTACCAGGCACAATTCCAGGTGCTTAGGAGTTTGTCAGTGAACAAAGCTGGTAAAGACCCTGCCCTCAAGGAGATTTTGTTATAGTGGATGTTTGGACCAAGCCACCATATATCCCCCAAGGGTTTTTCTTGGCTGCTCCCTTTGTGACAGGTTCCAATATTCCCCCAGTTTTTCTAGCTCTCCTTTCCCACCACCCATCAGGAATAAAAATAAAGTTCTCCAGTTTTCTCATACATAGCAGTTGAACTATCAATGTGGTGCCTTGACTCTTGAACCCAGGTTCTTAGGTTTCCCAAGTGATACCCTAAATGACATATTAAAATATTTTCTTAATCAAAGACAGTTACTTCCTTAAGAGTAATCTGCCAGAAGAAGAAAAAGTTATTAAATATTCATTAATAGGAGATGAAATCTCTTTCTTATGGTGTCAATGTATGGTTTTAAACATTGCTTGCTTAGAGAGCATCTTCTCATCTGTAAGATTTCTACTTTTCACTCTTCTTATTTTACCGAATCCAACCAGGATGGCAGAGACACTGCAAAAGAGCCACTGCAGAGGCTAAAACATGGGGAAAATGATCACATTTTACCATGTTCAAAATAGGCATTTGAGCAATGGTCATCAGCCCAGAGAGACTTCCTGTTATATTAAGCATGGCCCTCGCACCAAGGTCATAAATATGACCCTCTGATTTTATTCCATGTGTTGCCACTCAGCACCACTAGTATTCTGTTCATGAATAATTTTAGTGATTTAAAAAATATATCCATTAATATATTGGTCTTCAAAAGATGGTCTATGGAGACGAAATCCATCTACTTTCTAATGGCCCTGGTAGTTCACCCTATGTGTCACCAGAAATCTTGGTATTCATATCCAAGAATGACTAACTCTGTCATACAGCTGAAGGATAAATAAATGTTAAACAACAACCCTATATCCACATAGAGTAAGACTTGATTAGGGCATGTATATTCCAAAATAAACATAAGTATTAAGACAAATCTACCAGAAAAATAAACAATCTAAAACTGTGGATATGGGTTGATGGATGTTCTAAAATTCAGTCCTCTTTCAAATAAACAATTTTGCTACAATATAGAAGTCTATGTGATTCCCAGGCATTGAGTCCCAGAGGAGAAAAAGAAAAGAAAACAAAAAACAACAAAACACTTTGCTTTTGAGAGAAAAATTCCAGGCAAATGTACTAAATCTAAAGAAATATAACTGTCAATACTTTTAGGTAGAGTACCACCAGTTCAAACTACTGTCCTAATTGGAGAATGCTCACCTAGACCTGACAATCCATGTATAAAAGATAGGACCTTCTGGAAATAGTGACTCTACAAGATTTCAAGAGCAGATCATCTGTGTTGAGGTGGTGTTTCACTGGTGAATCAGTCAAGGAAGTTATTTGTTGACCAAGAGTGTTGGGCAATGATTGAGGAAGACCCGAGGGTCTAGTCTTTCATGCAGAAATGGCAGAGGTATCAATTTCTATAGGCTGAAGGGGTGGGAGGGGAGACCCATTAATAGTGTGGCAAAAGTCTCTGTAGGGAGGGAATTCCTTCTGGATGGGGCATTGCAAGGACACCCAACTGGAGCTCTGATGAGAGAAAATTTCATGAAGCAGAAATACAACAGCACAGTCTTGTAAGTTATTTACCATTCCTGTGAAGTAGACACCTGGTAATTAATTCATTTTTCAGATTGACTAATTTTCCCCACCCTTAAGGGGAAGGAGAGATCCTTAAAGAAAGCAGTGTCAGGCAGTTACCTCTGCCCAAGAGAAAGAAGATGGAAAAGACAGAACTGTCTAATTTGCACAATATGGGCTCTGGAAAGCAACAAAGACTATCCAGAGAAGCCAAATGACCCCACTACAAAAATAAAAGAAATAAACATCACCAACCACTTTTAAATAACTATTGCCTTGATTAATTTTCTTTAATTCTCATGGCGAGAAAATAGGACTCAGGATTACTAAACCACAACAGGATTCTTCTACAACATTAATAAATGTGAAGGATCAACTTACAAATGCATACATTTTAAATTTAATTAACATATAGCAGTTACTCTATGCCAGGCATAGTTCTAAGGGTTTACAAACATCAGCTCACTTAATCCTCATAAAAATCTTCAGTGTAGCCACAACGTTTCTAAGGGCAGACTGCTATTTAAGCAGAGGCAAAACCCAGTTGAAGATTACCCACCAGGCATCTTTTCTTACAGGTTTCTTATAGGTAGTGATAGGAAGGCTCAGAGCTGGCCAACTGTTTCTATGAAGCTTGGGCGAGGGCTATTGCATAGTGAATGCCCCTCAGGAAAGGTCTCTCACCAGCCATTCCCTCCTGGGTGCCAATGCTTACAAACTGCCAAGACCAATATGGTGTAAGGTCTCAGGAAGTGAAAACATCTCAATAAATGAGTTGTTCTTTCTGTGCAGAGAAAATAATAATCTTGGGGATGTTAAGGATTTTCCCAAATCTGCTAAGGTAAGAATTTTTTACGGTAGAGGCTAGCAAGCTAGTCTTGAAATGAACTTTGGAATTATCTGAGGGAAAAGGAACAGGCCCAAAGAACCACATAGAGAAAGGAAAGCATCAACCTCTCTCCTCTACTATTATTACTATTATCAGTTTTATCATCATCATCATTAACACCACTTTGGCACTCATGCTGTCAACCATTATAAACATATATTTTTAAAAAGAAATAAAGACAGAAGCAAGAAGAAGTAAAAAAGTCAAGGCAGCAGAGGTTTAAAGGAGAAAATTAAAAATTGAGAATACAGAAAAGAAACTGAAGTAAAAGTGGATATAAGAAAATTGATATTTGAAAAGAATAAAATGTTGAGCTTGAAAATAAGCTTAAATAAATGAGATTTAAAATAAAAGATAAAAGGGTAGGTCATTAAAATTATAAAACTATAGATGATTAAAGAATAAGATAAAATAGTTAAACCCATAAGATAAAAAAGTTTGAATATAAAGATAGATAAAACTAAGGATTAGTAGAAATGAATCACTAAGTAGGGAAAAATTAAGGCATTGAATCTAAAAATAAAGAGGATTACAAGGAAATACGTTAAGAAGAAGTTAGAAAGCTACAGAAGAAAATCAGAAAGAAAAAAATTGTCTCTGATCAGTTAAGAAATGGGTTTTGTATAAAATGTTCATGCATCGGGACAATATCCATTCTGAGTTAAGGGCTGAGGGAAGAAGAGACTATAGGGATGAGGTGCACCTTGGCCAGAAGCTCAGACTCCTCAGAGACCTTTCCAAGCTGTGCCTGATGTGCCAAAAAGCAAGTCTGCACACAAACTGAGAGCTGGGACACTCCCGAGCTTCCTCTGCCTGATCCTAAGACGTTTCTTTTCTTTTTTTGTCACCATTAATGTGATTTGCTCTTTATTTAAGGGGGGATCCTTAATTCTCATGAACAGAATTTATAGTCTATTAAAATATACATTGCTGATCATCAGAGAATCTGAATCATGACAAGCAACCACCGTGTCAATTATTTTTCTATTAAATCTCCTTTCTGTAATTTCAAAATTCACCTTAGTAAAAAAATGTTTCTAGTGGTTGCTGATTAGGTTTTTGCCCCATACCTCAAACAAAATGCGGGTATCACAGATTGCCACTATATGCAGTAGATATTTTACACTTGCCATTTTTACCACAGTATCATCTATAAAGTTGTTTAATAAATTTTAAAAATATTGTTATTGTAAACATGGACATTGGACTTCCTCTACATCAGACCTAGAGCAGTACGCAGGAGCTGGGAGGCCAGCTGATTCAGTACCCCCATGGTCCCCTTTGGGGGAACTTCATTCTTTCTTCCTCAGCTGCTTCCCGTTTCCCCAAACATGAGACCCAGATTGGGAGTTCCACCACCCACACCGCCTGGTTAGCAACAGTTACTGGTTGAAGAGTGAGTATGTAACTTCTGCAGGGTCAGTCATAGAAAACCACCTATTAACCTGCAGTTTGGTCCAGGAACTGAGAATGTGATCTAAACCAACCAATCAGAAGTTTTTGCTGAGATTTTCCTAATCAGAGCCAGAGGAGAGAAATACCTGGCAGCCTAGAAGCCACTGCAAACCTTGAGGAGAGAAAGTTGAGAAAACGAAACCAAAAATAAGGAGCCAAACCCTACGGCATCCTTCCCAGCCTCTGAGCTTTCTATCATGAGGTTGTGACTGCTCTCCTGTCTTTTGCAATCAACAAAAGCAAATACTTCCTACTCCTAGTATTATACTCAGAGAGTGGTGTCTGATAGCAGAGTGGCTTGGGTCCTCACTTAATGGGAGATTATTTTCGTTTACTTTTTTATCCTCTTGGCAATCTAGGATAAACCAGTCTGGGCTGGTAGGGGTTAATTTGACATACTAATGTAATTTGCACTCTTCCCCAAACACCAGGGCCCATTGTAGAAATAGGTCTCTTATGACAGATTTCTTTCATAAGAAATATTTTTCTTAGGGGTCCCATTATCATAATTTAGGCACTAGAAAATCTGAGAGATTTGCCTTTATGTTTGCTCTGCAATTACTAACTTGGAGTTTTGTTCCTAGGAGTGTATGAAGATTACTCTCCAACCATGTATATAAAGCATACATTCCAGAGAAGTACCAGAGAAGACAGGTTGGTGGCTACTATTGAATGTGGTTTGTCCCTGCCACAACCATGTTGAAATTTGATTCCCCATGTGGCAGTTTTGGGAGGTAGGGCCTACTGGGAGGTGTTTGGGTAATGGGGGCAGATCCTTCAAGAACAGATTAATGCCCTCCCAGGGTGGGGAATGAGTTCTCACTCTTGTGGGAATAGATTAGTTCCTGTGAGAGTGGGTTGCTTAAAAGAGTCTGACTTTGGTTTCTCTCTCTTGCTTCCTCTCTCACCATGTGATCTCTTTGCACACAATGGCTCTTTTCCCATTTTCCACAACAAGTGGAAGCAGCCTGAAACCTGTGCCAGATACAGTTGCCTGATCTTGGACTTTTCAGTTACCAGAATCGTGAGCCATATAAACCTCTTTATAATTTACCCAGCCTTAGGTATCTTCTTATAGCAACACAAAACGGACTAAGACAACTACTGTCACTCCCTAGGAGTCTAATTCTTACTCTGACTACAAACTCTATGGATTACACAAAGATACTCTATGGTGAGTTATCTATACCTTTACTAGTATTAAATTTCTCCCTTTTGCTAATCTTTCTTTTGTAAGAAAATGTTTTTTAATAATGTAAAGTTCTAACAATATGGGAATAGTTAGATTGGCTATCATACACTTGTTTGATGGCATATTATAAATTCATTAGAATGAATTCAAATGATCAAACATAAAAAAATTTTTTTGGGGGGGTGGTCAGGGTGGGTAAAGAATGAATATAAATTGAACTCAAAATATGAAGCAGGCACTACACTGCACAACTTACTCTATATTATTCTATGTACCTCATCGTCCCTCGCAACTCTGTGAAGCAGGTCCATGTTAGAGAGGAGGCAAATGAGGCTCAGAAAAGTTAAGCAACTTGTCAATCATGTAGCTCATCAAAGATAAGGCTGGGATTCAAGTCTACATCTCTCTGATCACAAAGTCCAATTTTTCCACTCTAACGTGGAAAAATACACACATTTGAATAAGAACTCTAAGAAACCGAAACAAATAAAATCAGCTACTGTGTTTTAGTGATAACTAGAAAGATAAATTTCATAATATTATTACTGTACTAACTTCAGTTAAAGAGGGTGAAGGATTGAAGTCAATTATGCTCAATGATTTACTTCCTTAGATGAGCAAACCACCTCATGCTGTCTCTTGAGTAAAAGAAGTTAACCTTAAGAAAAAGCTACTAGTATTGTGAATTGACCACATTTCATTGACTGTTAGAAGCCATTATTATATTTACCACCGTGCTAATTTTATGTGTCAACTGGACTGGATCATGGGGTATCTAAATATTTGGCTAGACATTATTTCTGGATGTGTTTGTGAGGGTGTTTCTGGATGAGATCAGCATTTGAATTGGGGGACTCAGTAAAGCAGATTGCTCTCCCTAGTATGGGTGATATCATCCAATCTGTTGAGGGACTGAATAAAACAAAAAGGCAGAAGGAAGTTGAATTAACTCTGCCTGACTGCTTGAGGTGGGACATTGGTCTTTTGTTCTCAGACTGAGATTTACATCATCAACTTCTTGTGTTCTCAGTCAGGCCTTCAGACTTGGACCAAACTGTATCGCTGGCTTTCCTGGGTTTCCTGCTTGCACATGGCAGATCCTGGGACTTCTCAGCTTCCATAATTGAACAAGTCAATTTATCATAATAAATTTCTCTCTTTCTTTCTGTCTGTCTCTCTCTCTTTACATACACACACATGCACGTATTATTTCTCTTTCTCTGGAGAACTCTAATACAACCACTAAGAAATATAAAATGTTGTCAATTAAAGTATAATAAGAATCAGTGAACATTTTCTGTAAATGACCAGGTAGTACATATTTTAGGCTTTAAGGTCTATTAAGGTCTCTGTCATAATGAATGAATTCTACTGTGATAGCAAGAAAGCAGCCACAGACAAAATGTAAATAAATGGGCATGGCTGTGTTTCAATAAAGCTTTACTTACAGACACTGAAATTGGAATTTTCCATAACTTTCATATGTTATAAACTATTATTTTTTCCTTTGATCCTCTTAACCTGTAAAAAGGTAAAAACAAGTCTTAGATCTACAGCCACACAAAAGCAAGCGGTGAGCTGGATTTGATCTACAGGACATTATGGTTTCTTATCACATTTATTACAAGATGCATCCAGACTTCAGAGATATTAGAAGGTAGAACTATGTGCATCTTAGATTGAAATGTGATGGTTAGCTCAGTATTATAGAATACTAGGTCTTTTGGATTTCCCTAGATTTTGACATGAATAATGTATCTCTGTAATGCTTTGCCATTTAGCCCTTGGCAATCAACAAATATCACTACTGAGCACAGGGTCTGTCCCTTCTGGGAAATAGTGAGAACTAGATGTGGGATGCAGAAGGCTGAGAAGAAAATTAGAGAGTTGAGGTGTATGGGGCAGTTTCTTGGAATCTGAATGTTCAGGAGAATAATGATACATGAGATTTGTATATCACTTTACATTCTATAAAGTATTTATACATGCATCATTTTATTGGATTTTCACCATAAATCTATGAGGTACTGTATTAGTTCATTCCTGTTGCTTATAACAAAATACCTGTAACTGCGTAATTTGTAAGAAAGCAAAATTTATTGTTTACAGTTTAGGAGGCTGGGAAGTCCAAACTTCAGGGAACACATCTGGTGAAGGACTTGGTGGTGGTGACAGTGACCCAGGGGTCTCACATGGCAGAATGGCAAAGCAGAGAGAGAGAGATTTTCCCTTTAAAGCCCTCAGAACCATGCCCATGACCACATTATTAATCCATTCACTAGGGCAGGTCCCCCACATATAATCAATCACCTCTTCAAGGCCCCACCTTTCAGTTACCATATGATTTCATATCCTAAACAGTTATAGTGGGATTAAGCTTCAGTGATTTGGGGGGTGCCATTCAATCTACTGCAGGTACCCTTGGTAGAAATTAGCTACAGATCAGAAAAACATATACTTAATTGTACTAGAATTATATTACTGGTAAGAGGTAGATAACTGACCTTGCCTTTTGACTATACAATTGTTCTTCCTTATCCTAAAAGCTAATACTCACTGTTTCTAAGGGGGAAAGGTATTTCAATGCATTGGGAAAAAGAAGGGAAAAAGAAGTAAGGTTCAGTGTTCCCAGTGCTTTGAATTATCTCCACCACTTAAGAAAACTGAAGGAGGGAGACATCTCTCACTTGTGATCATGGTGATAGGGTCAATGCCTTTCTCTTTCATTTTCTTTGCAGCATTGACTTCAGCAGAAACCACTATGTCTTAGCCAATATTAGTGCAAAGCTATTTGAAGGACACTCTATGGGCATATCTGAGCCAAGATGTAGCTGGTTTGTTTATTGAATTTAAACATTTGACAGTTATCTCTGATTTCACTTCCTCATTCTGTTTTGCTTCTCTTCCTCATGTAAGCCAAGTAACACGATATGGTGAAAGTAAAATGGACTTTGGACTCAGGGATTTGAATGCCAGATGTGCTGTTTATTAGTTTGTGACTCTCAGCAAATTACCAAGCCCTACTAAACTCTTTATTATTCTCATTTTTTTAAAAAAGAGTAATATTACCAAAATTGTAGATAAGTTATCAGTGAGTTAACACAAATAATGCCCATAGAAACATGCTTAATACATAGTAATATGTATTAGCTGTCATTGTAAGCATTAAATGAGAGTCATATATAAAATGTCCAAAAAAGCAGCTGGTACATGATAGATGTCGAGAAAGCTAGATTCTCTCTATATGGATTCTCCAGATTCACTTTTTACCTAGTTCAAAACATTGCATTCCCTCTTCCCCAACACACAAGATATGACTGAGTATCATGGTGCTGGTCACTCCAGTCATTCTTTGTTGAGTTTCTTTACCCCTATTTTCTAAGGGCTGTGCACTACAGAAACGACCCAGATAATTTCTATCCTTTATCAAATTAATCAAAGGTTTACTCACCTCTCCATTCCCAATACAACCTTTATTTCCCCCTTTGTATTTCTACTTTTACTAGCCTCCCTCGTAAAGACTGAATATTTGATTGATTAATTATTTCCTCCTCCCATACATTTTGATATCTACAAACTCAGCACATTTCTCTGCCTTTCATCTTACTGGATCTCTCAGCAGCATTAGACACCACTGACATCTTCTTGCTTCTTAAAAACATTCTTTCCCTTGTCTTCCTCAAGACCTCTGTTTTCATCCTACCTCCCTGGCTCTTCCGTCTGTGTTTTCTTTGCAGGCTCCTTCTTTATGAAACCAGTAAATACTGCAGTATTTCAAGGTTCCTCCTAGGCCGTCTCCTTTCTTCATCAGAATTCTTTTTGCAGGTAATTTGTTTTACTTTTTCACTTTAATGTTTCCTTTATTGTCTTTCCATCCTCCCAGTAATTCAAGCTAAAAATTTTAACCCAATATGTCTCCTTCTTTCTCCTCCTTCTAGACCTTTGACAGTCAGTGTGCATTTATTATGTATTCGTGGAATGGATAAACGACGTAAGCTCTCACAAAACAGATTCAATTACACACTTATAAAATCTGCATGATTTAGTTCATATTAATTTTTTTCCTCCCAGAAATTCTATATTCCAAAGATAACACTTTACCCATTGTTCTCAGAAAAACCCATGACTATGAGAATAGAGTATCCTCTTTTTCCTTTAATGAAAACTGAGAGCCAACAGCACTTGGTAACAGCATTTCTTTTTATAAGAAAATAGCCATCAAGTGACAAAGCTGTACCATCCTTGACCTGGTCTATTCCAGATAAGGAAAAAAAAAAAAGATAAACAACAAAAAATTCTTCTTTATCATTTAGCCATTGCTGCATCAACAATCACCAAATCCCACTGGCATGTAACCATAGCATTTATTTCTCATGCACCTGTTAGGTCGGCAGGGTGTTGGTTGAGCTCCACTCGGGGGTGTTCTTCAAGCTGCGGATCTAGCTAGGCTTGACGCCTTGCTATGTGTTGGCCTCTGGTTGGCTCCTCATGTGATTATCCTGGGGCCCAGGCTAAATGGGCAGTATCTGCTCAGGCAGGAAATGCTTTCCTTTTGGCTATGGCATCAGCATAAGCAGCAGCTTACAGAAACACATGAGATCACCTATGATAGAGCTTGAAATTGGCTCACTGTTGCTGCTACCTGTATCCCGCGGGCCAAAGCAAGTCACCCAGAGGAGCCCAGCGTCAGAAGGCAGACAAGTGTTTACCTCCTTTTGTGGGAGAAACTGGAAAGTTACTTGACAAAAGACAAGGCCACAAGGGAGGGTGAAAAATTGGGGCTGCTAATTCAGTCCATCGCACCTGCTGCACACTAAGGGACACTGGAGCCACTGCCCACTGAACACGAGTCTCATCTTCAACGTGGGCTTCCTGCGCTGCGCCCGTTCTCCTCTCACCCTTTGCTCTCTACACTTGTCCTCAGGAGATGACTTCCACCTAGCAGGAGACAAGCAAGAAACAAACAGGCTTGCCTTCAGCATACATTCCTGAAAATACATCTCAACTGCTCTGTTCAGCAGATTCTGAAGAGGTGATTACCTTGTCTCAGACACCCGATCGCCATTTATTGGGCTGCAGATGAGATTTCAGATGAATGATGGACTCAGACAGGGAGAAAATGAACTGAGAAATAGAGTCGGATACCTGTGATGGGCGGGTGAAGCTTCCTGAGAAGCAGGTGGTGTTTACCTAGAAGTTTAGAAGAGGTGTCTGGAGGAGTTGAACGCCAACCTAGTGGACTATGAGCTCTAAGGGGACTTCCTTTGTCTCCCATGGTATCTAACACAATACTCACACACAGTTGGCTTTCAACACATGCCACACTCCAGTATGCTGAGAAAGTCAGATGAAAATGTAATACCTTTGAGAGTGGCTTTGTCATGTACGATGTGCAGGCACCGGGGAATGACCTGCTTTTCCAGCACCTTCTCTCTCTCTTCATCCTTGCTGCCTGCTGAAAATGAAAAACAATTATGTGCCTTGCACCATGGAGACAGAAGTACAGAAAATAAACTGTGACTGATTAAGGGAAGTGGCTTTATTACAGGGTTAAAAAAAAAACCCCAACAGTATCATCAATAATAGCAATAATGGAGAAAAATGATAATGAATAATTAAGCATAATAATACAGTCATGACAACAATGAAACCAGAGAATAATGCAATTTTATTTGTAATAATATGACCGCTCATCTTGATGACGTGTCCTCGGTTTTGACTGTTTCCCGCAGAGGTGTAAGCACAGTGTGGCTTTTCATTTATTTCTCCTACGAAAGCATCTGAGAGAGCTGTGACTGTGCTCTCCTCCCATTTCCTCAGGATTCTGTCTTTGCTCCTTACCCTTATTATCATATAAAATGCATATTCACTTTTAGTTTCCTCTGATGTCTGTAGCCTGGGAATAGCACCAACACTGCAACTGAATCCTCAGGAATGTTCTTGTTGTGATAGAAGGTCCAAGCAGCCAAGTGTCATCAGGCTGGCTGGCAATCCTGTGGGTATTCAGGTACCTCCCCACCCTCTTCCCCTGCAAAAATTCACTGGAGTGATAAACCTAGTGCAATCATGGAGTGAAACTAAGCCAAATGATCTGGAATAGAGGGACTGACAAAGTCCTAGAAACACCAGTGTAGCAAGCCCCATACATAATAGCAAGCCATAATCATGGCTGTTAGCACCAGGCTGTTGTCTTCAGCATTGTTGTGAAGTAGTTAGTATACAGTCTCAGACACTGAACAGGTTAGCTTGAGAAATCAGTGCCAAGGAGTTACAGCATCTTTGGAGGGTCCAGATTGCTCAACTGGTTAGAAAGTGTAAGTAGGTTATCTGATTCTCCAAGAGACACAAAGATGGCAGAGGAAATGAAATCTTCTCCCCAGGCTAACAATGAGGCACAGATAATCAGGCTGCCAGTAGAGCCCCTCCTCCTCCCCTCAGACAATGTGTGTCACACTGAAACAGAAATAATAAGAAACTCTAAGACCTCTGAGCACATCGCAGATAAGACCTTTGTGTTTTTGTTTCCGACAGTTTTTGTGAGCGTGACAGTTATAAACCCAACCCACAAGTGCACACGATTATTACCAAAAAATAACCCCTCTCTTTGTGTCTCGTTCTGTCTTCCCTGTTGGTGGGGAAAGAAAGGTGTGTTTTAATTTCGCATAGTAATTCTGAGAGATCAGAAAAGGGCCTTAAATCAAAGGGTCAGCATAGATTTGAGCAGATAAAAAGTATGAGGTAAACTCCATGGGAAGTCTAAAAGCCCCTCCTGGTTTTAAATGGGTCATTTTTCAGAAAGACAGGATTACATCACAAATGCACGACTGCATGAAATTATAGTTTATGTAAAAATTAAATATTTGTCAAGTCTTATAAGTGCACTGAATAGAGTGAAAATGAGGAATAAAGAGGTTTGGAAACAGCCAGACTCGAGGCAAAGTTATTTTAACTACCAACATTATGTAATTTTGATTTTTTTTTTTTTTAGGATAAAAACCAAACTTATGTACGTTCTCATTTTCTCCTTTGATCATAATGAGTTAGGTCTATATAATGGTCATCCCATTTTATATATGAAGTAAAGTTTTGTCTCACTGTGATCCATTCTCAAGAACTTGAGATTTCTACTCAGGAGAACCTAGGTTTAATCCTGATGTTACTTTGACTTGTGTTGTGTTCTCTCGTCAAGTTACTTGATAAGTTGCAGTGGTCTGCCCTTAAATGGGGATAATGATACGAGTGTCCTAGGGTAATTGGGAAGATTTTCTGCATCTGTCTTCTTAGCACCACTTCCCCACGTTGGTGACTCCTAATGTTTTCATGCTTCTACATGCATTTTACCATTTTACTTGGTTCAGCTACTTATTTGTTTCTGCTTGGACTTTTATAATAGTTCCCTAAATGATCTCTTTGCCTCCTGTCCCAAGACTATACTGTATAGTGTACTACAATTAATTTCTTCTAGAATTCTTTGCTAGAAGTGTCATTCAAACCTATCAGGTAAGCTCTCATATATATATTTTTTCCCCTAGGAGAAATCCTTTCTGGAATCCTCCATTCTGTTGCTCCAA
This sequence comes from Galeopterus variegatus, assembly GCF_000696425.1. Classification (NCBI taxonomy): domain Eukaryota; kingdom Metazoa; phylum Chordata; class Mammalia; order Dermoptera; family Cynocephalidae; genus Galeopterus; species Galeopterus variegatus. Next base: position 336,884 of record NW_007726388.1, on the reverse strand, counting down.
CCTGGACCAGTTTTCCTCTAGGTCTGCACTGCAACTGTTAATCTGGGATATCCCTTCATTCTTATGAAGAAAATGCCCTGGTCTGTCCCAGATGTTCCTTATCTTGGCTCACATACACATTTTATTGGTGTACCTTTTCTAAGGTCACTAAGAAAGTGTAACATAGGAGTTAAATTTTTTGACACTTGGAATATTTTATAATATCCTTATTCTACCCTCACACTTATTTGATAGTTTGTTGAGTATAGGGTTCTGCTGGAAATAATTTTCATTAAGAATTTTGAAGGTATTCTACCTGCCAGTGGTGCTCTTGAGAACACTGATGCCACTCTATTTTCTGATTCATTGCATGCCATTTATAATCTGTTTTTGTTGTTTAAAATTAAACATTTTTTAAAAATATGGAACTTGTCAGGATTTTCAGTATCTCTCTGTTGATCCAAAATTTCACAACAATGTGCCTTAATGTAGGTCTTCACTTCATTTACTGTGCTGGGCCATTGGTGGGAACTCTCAGTCTGGAAACTCATATCCATTAATTCTGGAAAATCTACTTGAACAATTTCTTGGGCAATTTTTTCTCTCCATTTTCTCTTTGAGAACTCCTATTATTCAGATGTTAGATCTTTTCAACTAATCCTCTTTATTATCCTTTTATTGTCTTTTATTTCCTGTTCTCCATCTCTTTCTTTCTCTTTCTGTCTTTTTTGTTTTACTGTATGGAGCCTATTCAAATTTATCTTTTAACATTTCTACTAAATTTTTATTTCTGGCATCATTTTTTTAGATTTTAAATAGCTCTTTTAATTCTTTGATTTTTTTAAAAAGCATTGTCTTCTTATTGCATTAATATAATGTTTTCTTATCCTAAACATACTGATGGTAGATTTAATAGATTTATTTCTTTCTCCCCTGCCTTTATGCCTTTCAAGTTCTTTATTCTATTTATTTATTTTTGTTTGTGTCTTTCATCAACATCTTTGAGTATTTAGCTTACTGTGTATATTTATTAATGAAGCACTAAGAAACTGACTAAAAACTCTGTATTCATGGGTGGAACTTGTTAAATACTAGACTTCCCAGTAGGATGATAGGTTTGGAAATCTTCCTTGGTGGTCGTCGTATGGTAGAATTTGTAAGGATTTTCTCTCCAGATTAATTCTCCCATCTTCTACTTGGCAGATGTAAGCCCAAGAGCCATTCCTTCTGGAACTTAAGCAAGCAAAAATGCTGGGGTAATGTTCAGAATATAGACTTTCACTTAATCCTCCTCTTTTAAGAGTTGAATCCCAGACCTCGTCTGAGCCTACTTTCTTGCATCCAGGGGTTTTGTTATTCATTGTCCCTAGAAAGTAAAATTGTAGTCTTCTGCCATAAGTGGGGTAGGGACTGTCTCTGGGCATCTAGGGTGTGTGTCTCATTTGTTTCTTAAACCAACTTTTAGCTAATATCTATAGATGTTTAGTGATAGGCCCTAATTTCATGTAGGTACTTGACACGTTTCAAGGCTCTCCAGCATCCTAGTGTGATTTGGCTCACCTTTAGGGTTTCCTTAAAATGGGCTGGGGTTTCTGCTATACAAGTTAGTACTTATTCATCTGCTTCTTGGCTTCCTCCTTTTTCTACCTCTTCAAAAAATTCCTGTTGTCTCCTCTCCCTTTTTTGTTGATCTCTTGAACATGTGCTTTTTTTTTCTTAAAAAATCATTTTACTGCCAAATTTTGGAAGGAAAACATGGCAAACAATATGTATTCATCCCTCTATGTTTATCTGGAACTCCTTTCTGTCTTATTTTGATGCAGCTCATCTCCACATACACCAAGGTCTGACCCAAAGATAAAGTCAATTATTCCTATCAGCTTTGGTCAGCAATTTTGTTTCTATGTTTTCCTAACTTAAGCGGTTGTTAGATGAGTCAAGGAGTTGAGTACTACAGTTTTCTATCACTATAATGATTTTGTATTCTATCACTGGATAAGAATAATTGGTTGTGGGCCTGGCATCTACCTATATAGCTTTAGAAAAAAAAGAACACTTAGTAGTGGTTTTAAAAAGGTTGATATGAACTTTTATCATCTTCTCTCCTTGCTTGCCTGCAGGCTACTAATACTCACACCCAAGGATGTACATTCCTATGTGTTTACAACCTTTTCACCCACAAAGACCTGACTAGTAAACAGAGGCAGCCTGGCCAGACCAGTTTTAAGATGGGCTTGAGGGAGGCTTTGTTTCCTATTCTGGTTGTACTTACTTTCAGTGGAGCTCACTCTTAACTATTTCATGATCTGTGGAGACACACTGCTGATTTTATTGTTCATTGCCTTTCTTCTCCTTTTTCTCGTGGCATGAATGATGTTCCACATGGAGGATTAAGATATATAATAACAAAACAGAAACTCTCACGTTTAGCTGTAGTTAGATTTATGGCTAAGTTTATGGAGATTACTTAGGGCTGGGAACACATGTCTGAGAATGGACTCTGCAGTTACAACTGTGTGTGGAGTGAGATGCTGTTACAGACGGTGGACAGTAAACACTTCTGAGGTTGTGTGTCACTTCCCGTAGGCCGGTGAGTCTCTCTGATTTAAGTAGAAAGGTGTCTGTTAGCAATGCCAGCAAAACCTAGTTTAACCTCTGATTCCCAGCATCTGGAATACTTATCCCCGTGGCAACTGTGCGGTTCACCGAGCGCTCACTATTCCAATGGTCCACCAAAGAACAATTTTGGCTTGAAAAGAGCCTGCCTTGGGAAAAAAAAATGCAATGCAGACTAGTTATCACTGAGAATACCAACAGCATTCGTGATAGCATAGTCCCTCTGACTCCACAGCTGGACCACGCAGATTGGGCTCAAGTGAGAGCCTGCCTTCCTAATGTGAGAAAAGACACAGAGAGATCCTTCCTCTGGTCCTTATTGCAAACACAAGCCTTTTTTTTTGGTTCCACTTAAAGACTCTTTAATCCATATACTTAGTTTCAAATTTTTATTTGTATACCTCTGAATGGAATCCAAGCAACCAACTGAACATTTTTTTTTTCCAGAAATGGTCAAGTAATTCAAGTACACTTTTTTAAAGTCCCATGTCCCATCTCTGCATTTTTATATTCTTCAGTCAGACATAAAACAAAGAGCCACCAGAACAGACAGACAACTTGTTAATGGCCACACGCACTCTTGATATTTCCCATGGTTTCTGGGGACACACTATTTCTCAAATGCTGATGTAGAATACAAAGTGTGGATGCAGCCAACTTGAGAATGGGGATGGGGTTGAGGGGAACAATTTCATGATGGTGTCAGGGACTGTGGTCAGGGAAGTAGCCAGACCTTTACCCAGCAGAGTTAACGATAAGCCATAAAAGCATCTAGGAGCAGACCCGAGTGAAACATGTGTTCAGTTAGTTATTGAAACAAAAGTATGTGGCTTGCCTCAAGTTCCCGGTTACAACTTCAGGGCTGATTGACTTGGTATTTCTGTGTGTCTGTAATTGCTTTTCTTCATTTAAGGATAAACTGCAAGGAACAGATACTGTACAGCTTCTGGAGATTTAATTTCTTCTAGCCAATGGCAACTTTTGCTCTTATTGGTTGAAGCCCTTGGGCAAGTTTCAAAATATGCTTTGTGGAACGGTATGAATATGTTCCTGAAGCTCCAGTGTCCTAACTCAGCTATCTGCAGCCTAAGATTCTTTTTACACACATCTCCCTCCTCCCTGGACATTCTGGAAATGTTTTTCCTCCAAAGTTCTCATTGATAATATTAATAACCACCAGTTGTATAACATAGAACAGCTTACAAATACTGTCGCATGCCTGAACTCATTGATCTTTATCTGGTGAAGAAGGTATAATTCTTACTGTTTTACAAGGAACAAGAGAGATGCTGAGAAAAATTGATTTGGCCAAGGTCGCACAGTTAATGAGTAATAGAGGGGAATTCAAAATTCAAGACTCCAGACTCCAAAACACTTCAGTTGTTTTTTAAGCATAAAGTTAAGATCTTTTACTTTTCTCCCCATCAGAGAATGAGTCAGAGGAAAAAATAGCTTATTTATAATTACAGAGCAAAGTAGTGGCAGAGAACAAAAAGAATTAACTACTGAGTATTTATTGATACCTGTATTATGTCCATCACTGTGTTAAGAATTGTATAGCAGTGGTTTCCTAGAGCCTTTTCTCATGCTGGTTTATAAGAAAATTTACAGGTGTTTTCAGCAAAATGAGATAAATAAGAACTCTGTCCACACATATGCACCCCCCCACACACATATCTTCATTCTGAGATTTTTTAATCTCTGCTTTTAGCTTTTCTTCTTAGCACTATCACTACCTGACACTAAAACTTGTTTATATTGTTTATTGGTTGCAACTCCCAAGAAAATGTAAGTTCTTTTTTTTTTTTTTCCTTTTTGTCTTTTTTCGTGTCCGGCAATGGATCGCAACCCTCGGTGTTGCTCCCGCCCCTCGCTCAGCCAGTGAGCGGCCGGTCTGTATGTGGGATCCGAACCCTCGGCGGGAGCGCCACCGTGCTTCCCAAGCGGCGCACTGTAGCAGTGCACCACCGGGCCGGCCCAGAAAATGTAAGTTCTGATTAGGGTAGAGCTTTTTGTCTCACATTTACTGCTATATACTCCAAAACTAGACCTCTACCTGGCACATAGTAGGGTCTCAATAAATACTTGTTAAACGAATGGATGAATGACAAGGCCAACATATGGAAAACAAAATAATCAGGTCCTCAATAGGGCAGTAGAAAATCTAGCTGCAAAAAGGATTCAGAGAAGGGAGACAATCTAAAGGTGTCGATTTCAAGGAAGATACTGAAGGGAACAAAAAGGTGTCACTATGTGGGATTGTGAAATTTGGATTGGGTTTGGATAGATGAAACAGAACAGGGAGATAGTGAAGCTGAAGACAGCAAAGAAGAAATGGCAAGCAGATGTAAATGGGTGAGGGGCAAGACTCAGCCATTCACAGAGTAAACTGAGGGGCTCGATGTCTCCTGCTCCCTAACTCACTCCCAAGGTGTTTAGCTAACCATTTATTTTTTAACGTGACCCTTGTGCATGTTTCTGCATTTTGTAGAAGCAAATTTATTTGGGTGTATTTTTCTTTGCTTCTGAATACAATGGTCAAAACAGAGAACAGAAAACAATTATTTAATATGGTAGGAAATAATGCATTTTCTGAGTGGGTCAAATAAATAGATCTGGAAGATAGAAGAGACCTGGAGTGAATTACAGGTTTCAGTGTGTGCTGCTGCACAGGCTGACAAGTGAACAAACACCTTCATAAATTAATAGCCCTTAATTGTAGCTTCAAAGGCAAATAAATGAATGGTTACGATTTTTTGTCTCATTTCATCTATAATGTTATGAAATATGACCCTCATTGAATTTTTCTTGCTTGGAAACATGAGCTAAAATTTAGTTGTTTTTCCAATAAGTTTAGCTGAGTTGGTCCCTTATTTCTATCTTCTCAGTGAGTTAATAGAAATAGCATTTCATGTTCGTTATTTGTTTGTATGTATTTATAACTTTAAAGATAATGACCTGGGCCGGCCCGGTGGCGCACTGCTACAGTGCGCCGCTTGGGAGCGCGGTGGCGCTCCCGCCGAGGGGTCGGGTCCCCCATACAGCCCGGC